>NW_010300220.1:21869-29586 GCF_000700745.2 Antrostomus carolinensis | reverse complement strand
CAGGAATGCTGAAAGACGGGCTCAGATTCTGCAATACTGATGTACTAACATTAGTACTCAACAGTGAGAGAAACCTCCCTAATGTCACTGGGAATATCTCCGGAGAAAGGCAATCCTCAAAATGAGTATTGTCACAATCCATCTTTTTGGACATACGTTTCCACTTCAATGTCTCAAGCGAAGAAAACAAACCTCAAGTCAAGAATTCTCGCAGATAAATGTCTCTCTGGTTGATGGATGAGAGCATATATTCATCGCTTACAGCAATTCTCTCGCTATTTATTTGGTTTGGGGTTAACAAAACCACTAAGTGAGCTGCACAGGGAGGCTTTTGGTTGTGTGAAAATGAGGTTGGAAGTGGAAAGAACACTCGAAGGATGTTAAAGAAATATTAGAAATGCTTGAAAGGAGCACACCTGAGGAAAACAATCCTTTTCTAATTACCTGTTCCATTAAAGTTGGCTGAGCAGAATATGGCTTTACATTCTGATGTTACTAGCAAAATTTAGGCTTTCAAGTACGTCAGAACCACAGCGGTACCAGGGCTCACAAATAAATCTCTTCTGGGGCTGTGTGAATGCAAGGCTGACCTAAATAAAGGGAATATGATGGACCATTAGAGGGTGCTCATATTGAAGAGTGCGAGATTTGTCACAAATAGAAGAAACATTTGCTGCAATTTCTCAGGTTTACTTAGCGAAATCCAGTTTGAGGTCCTGTGATGAAGACCAGAGCTCCTTCCTTCACGCCATCTCCTCTATTTCCCAAAATTGTCTGGGGTGTATTTTAATCCACTTTGAAAGCAAATTACCTGACCTGATCCATAACTCTACTAAAAGTCTAAAGCTGGGCTCCTAAAATAGAAGAATTAAAGCCAGTACAGTATAACATGAGCTATTTTCAAAAGTTGAGCTATGTACAAAAACATTTCAGTTTTGAAGTTGCTTTACCAATATTGATACAACTTGTAAACATACTCATGGCGAGCTTGGGCTCTGGATTCCAGGGTATTTTTTTCCTTTACCAAAAACACACTACTACAAAACCTGTAGAGGTTTCTCTTTGTACATTATGCTTGGAATAGGTTAATGAGAATGGTTTTGTTTAGATTCAAATACGTTACCAAAATTTGCAACTTGTAACTTTATCATGATATATGAAAAATAAGAATTAAACTTGGTTCTAAACAGAACTTCCTGAGGTTACTCTCCAAACTAAATATATCAAAGGCATAGTATGAGCCTGGAAGATAAATCTAGCTTTAAGATTTATCACTGATATGTATAAAAGAATATTTTACAGAATTTTCAATATTGACTGTCTCTTTACAGCTGAAAAGAGAGGGGATTATTTTCCCCCATTCTATATAAAAGGGAGGAAAAACATGCTGTTGATTATTTTCCTGGCACATCTTGAATAAGATAATATAGGCTTCATTATGGCATGAGACTAATTACACAAAATGTATCTGAAAGAAAAAAGTTAAATTAAGAATTGAATGGTTACTGCATGATCAGTGGGCACGAGTGAGATCTAATGTCATTGTGTTTAGAAATGGCTTCATCCAGATCCAGCTGTCTGTCGTTGACCTTCACCTCCATGCAGCCGTTATAAAAAGCGGTGACTAACGTAGCACCCAGAGGAACATCTGCACAGAAACACATTCAATTTATTAGGCCAAGGCATGCAAACTCTTATGTATTTTTCAGATTAGTGAAAACATGGGGAACACTCCATTCCCCAGCCATTAGTCATCCACAGGAGAGAAGAGCAAATTGGCAGGAAACATCTAAGTTCTTCTTCCTTTTCTTTAAGATTGAGATCAAGTCAGCAAAGCTGAGAAAGGTCAGTAAAATTTAAAATACACATTAGAAATCTTCTCCCATCCAGAAACCTCATTGTGTGAATGTTTTTCATAGTAGCATTTACTGTATTAACAACAGTGAACCAAAGTTTGTTTCCTGGAGTCCACTGTTCTTGTCCTGACCTACAAACAGATGTTTATGGGTTTAGAGGTCACAGAAAGAACCATCTTGCTTTTGCCAGAAACCTACTCTGGATTCAAACCTACAAGTTCTCAGAGAGGAGACCCCTGGGAACTCCACACATTTTACTGCTTCCTTACTGCTTCTTCCAAGCGAATTCTCTATAAAAGACTCACTTTATCTGTTGCTCATTCAGGTATTGGTTGGGTTCCAGCAACATCAGATCATGGAGATGCTTCCAGGAAACAGTATGTTAAGCACAAAATCAAGCAGGCATTGCTCTGAGGTCTTAGGGTACAACTGGAGTCTTATAAAGTAGACATAAGGTGATCCAAGCATCTTCAGCAACTAGAATGAAGATGACTAGAAGCTGATCTTAAGAGCATCATCTTTTTTTTTTCAGATATTAATCACCCTAGAAGATAGACTTGATGGTCTGGGGTACAAGAAATGTTGCTTCCTTGTAATTTTATTTTTGCTGTAAGCTGAGGTACTGCACCAACAGTCCTGCAGAACTGTGCCATACCACTCCCTTTGCTCCAATCATAACTCTGCTGTCCTAGAACTGTGCGAATCTCACTTAGCCTGCACTGGTTGTGCTGAATTAATTAACAACGAGGTATACTCCCAACGCTGCTACTAGTTTGAAGAAATGGATATCAAAACTGGGGACTTCTGGTCTTCATGAAATGCATATTTTTGTTAGCTGTCTCTAATCACACAGCTCTCTGCTCTGTAGCTCAGCGTGGGGATCCTTAACTCCTCACACTGCTCAGTAATCCCAGGGGGTTTTTGGGATGAGTCAGAATGAGTAAATGAATCGGTGCAGCCAAACTAGCTGTATATGGTTGTGTGAAAATGAGGTTGGAAGTGGAAAGAACACTCGAAGGATGTTAAAGAAATATTAGAAACGCTTGTATGTGGGGACCTAAAGTAGTTTTGCTGTATTACTTTTTCTCTCTTTGATAACAGAGAGGCTGTTGAGGAAAAGCCTCCTTTGGATAACGTGGGGGTTTTTGTTGCTTTTTTGAGACCCCTAAGTAGAAACTGTTTACACATACACAGGGTTTTTGTTAACTTGCAAGCTGAGGAAACCTTCTAAAACTGAGAGGTTACACTTGTGCTTAAGGAGCAGCAAGTAACTAATACTTATCTATTTGGGATGTGTGACTGAAGCCAGGGTCTTGGCTCTTAAGAGGCCAATTACTAGACAGAATCATTTAATTATGACAAAGATTAAGAGGTCTAAGGAGTGACTGGAATCTTATTTAAGTTACTATGGCTGAGTTAACCTACTGACTCACCTCTACTAAGTAAATACTGACTTCATCTCTCCTCTTCTAAAAGTGAGCAGGTTTTACAAAGATACTGGTGCTTACCTCTATGGTACGTGATGGTCCTGCACCGTTAGTGCATTCTTCTCATTCTACACATTCAATTTAAATTCAACTCACCTGGTTATCTGCTTTACAAGACATCCATTTAAAAACAAAATTAGAGGATAAACTGTCATATTTGCTGCCTAAATCTTGTTACATCCTTGATTATCAGTGTATGAAGACTTGCAGAGAACCAGTAAATCCCAACATATGGGCCTGGATGCTGAGGCAACCACCACTTCAGACAGAGGCTGTAGTTCCTGCAGTGCTGCCCTAGACACTTTGTTTCTATTCTGACAAGCAAGGCTAGAGGTGGAACCGCAATTCCAACTTCCCCTGTGTACACTACCTTGGAAGAAATGCCTAAAGAGATCATTTCCAATGGATATACAGTTCCTCCCCTGTTTCTACTCCTGTGCACCCCTGTCTCCTGCAGAAGAAACACCCTGCAGATAAAGATCAGCTGTATTTGGAGCAGAACTATGACACTGCAGCCTACATTTGAAGTGGATGTGATTCAAGGCTGTGTTGGTCAAACTTTTAGGATTTCCTTAGGAATTGTGACTTATTCTCTCTAAAATACCTTTAATAGAGGATACAGAAAAGCCCTGCCAGTAGTAAAGTTGGAATCATGGTATCTTTCCCCATTGATTAAGTTTTTAATTTGGGCTTTGAAAAACATTCATGTGTGGCAATGCTATTTTTCTTCACGATTCACCCTGAAGTCCAACTAGTTTATAGATAAGCATGTGTCCACATCCTGCACAAAATGATGCTTGTACATGTCTTAAGACAGAGGACACACTTGCAGCTTGCTTTAAACAAAACAAAAAAATTTGCTGTTTCAAAACATTTTTTTGTCTCATAAAGATTGCCAGACGTCTATTGCTCAGAGTTTAATTGCTGAAACCACATTCCTGACTTCTCCTTCTGTACTTCTGACACTTATTTACTTACAAATGCCTGGTTTTCTTACATGCTTGATGCAGTTCCTAAATTGTGCCAGCTGGTGGCATTTCAGAAATATGCAATGCTCACTCCTCTCCAGCTCAAAAATCAAGACATTTTTCCAAATTCAAACCCCTAGAGAGAGACTCGTGCCTTTTAATGGGTCTAATAATGCTGAAAATGTTGAAAAGCAAGCTCCCTCAAAAGCTGAACAGACTGGATGAAACAAGAAACATTTGGGGGGAAAAAGCCCTGTTTCTTCTTGGACGGTTGTAGGCTTTTTCTAGCTTGGGTGAGGCTGAATATAATCAGGCTTGTACAAATAATCAAATGAATGAAAAGAAATATAATTCACCTGGCAGGCCGCCCAAGTAGGTAACAACATCTGCCATCATTGCTTGATGCAGGATAGACAGTTGCTCTGAATTGCTTCTGTCTGTGTGTGAATCAACAGACAGTTCAAGTTGCTGTTTGGTTACCAGAAGTCCAACCAGCACTTTTCTGGGTGTACATAACTTCTTTGATTCCAGATGTGCGACAGTGACGTTTCCAATGGTCGCGATGATTTGCTAAATGGAAGAATGGTAGGTCACAAAAGATGGCACGTATTACTTCAACATGCTTCAACACACAATTACATTGAGTTCAGATGTATTTTTTATATTTAGAAGTAGAAGAAAAGGAAATGTTAAGAGCCTCATTTTAAAAACTAGTACCTTAAGTTGGGAAATTTACCAAAGTTGATGTATAACTGTCACCTTTGGTGATGAATGCCATTCATTCATATTCTTAAATTTACAAGTGATAATGTTCACCATAAAATCTTTGGCTGTGGTTCTGAGGCGAAATCACACAGAATCACAGAATGTAGGGGATTGGAAGGGACCTCAAAAGATCATCCAGTCCAATCCCCCTGCCGGAGCAGGAACCTAAATGAGATCACACAGGAAGGCGTCCAGGCGGGTTTTGAATGTCTCCAGAGAAGGAGACTCCACAACCTCTCTGGGCAGCCTGTCCCAGGGCTCTGCCACCCTCACTGTAAAGAAGTTTCTTCTCAAGTTTAAGCAGAACCTCCTGTGTTCCAGCTTATGTATTCATACACCCATTGCCCCTTGTCCTACCATTGGGCATCACTGAGAAGAGCCTGGCTCCATCCTCCTGACATTCACCCTTAACATATTTATAAACATTAATTAGGTCACCCCTCAGTCTCCTCTTCTCCAAGCTAAAGAGCCCCAGCTCCCTCAGCCTTTCCTCATAAGGGAGATGCTCCACTCCCTTCATCATCTTGGTATGGAAATCCTGTTTCTCTTAAAGGCAAAAGGAGTACTGCTAACACTTAAAAGGCAGCCATGCATTCACTTTAGATTCTTATTCTGGGCAAAATCATGGATTAGCCATGCTGTATAATCACGTTCTACCTTGGGATGCTTGATGTGAACAGATGTAAACAGGAACTTAAGGACAAAAAGATCTGTTTATAAACTGGAGCTAACGTGATGCCATTACTATACTATCATCATTCTACATCTGTCATATTCTCCTTTCTGCTTTGTGCATTTGGAAAGAAAGGTTAAAGAACAGATGATGGATAGTACCTGACATAAAAGCGCTTAGTGCTTAGTCACTGCTGTAGCAATCATTAATAATACAATATTTTCTCCACATCACTATATGATCTAAATGCTTTTCAAAATACTAATTCAGCCTACCAGCTCCACTGCAAGTAAGTGTGAGTAGCTTTTTTTTTTAGTCTGATTTTTCACAAATGGAGTAGTAAGTTAAGTGAGACAAAAATAAGAGGTGTGACTTCTATGTGTATCAGCTGCTATGATAATTGTAAGATCACCTGTGAGTCGGAAGAGTTAGAGTCCACTATGGACAAAGCAAGAGGCACTGTTTCATTAGAAACCAAGGCAAACATAACACCAGTGTCTGTGGATGGGCGAATAGTCATAGTCACATTTATTAGCCAATCTTCAGCATTGTCAGGGTTATCTGTTTTAAAAAGAATAAATGAAATTAATAAAGCTAATGAAAAATTAATATGGTGTTAAAAATTAGTATTTAATCTGCTCCCACTGTGGAAAAATTGGTACCAATTTCCAGGGGAAAAAAGAAGTGAACTTGAGAACTTTTGGAAAAGCAACTTTAGACAGCAAAAATACTTACCATAGTTTATCTGAAACTTTGCCATTCCAGTGCCAGGGTAGAAGGATCCTCTCCCCACTGCTATTAAACAGTGTTTGCTTTGTTTTTCTTGAATAACTTCTTTTACACCTGAATGTCCCTGATTCATCAGGTTCCAGGCACGAATGCACCCATCTAGCCGAGGGTTGATCTGTAGAAAAAGTACAGTACTAGGTGTTTGCATTCAAAGTTGTTTTAAAAATATTAATAATAAGGCATTACTTTACATATCAACTTATTTCTGTATAGCCACTAATAGCCTTATCAATGCTCTAAGTTACAGCACTGATGCTGGGAGAAAACAAATGGCATGCATTTAGTACCTCAGTCTTCAAAAGCTATTTCTGATTTATTAACATTTCCCATTTTGATGCCAGTAATCTGTACAAAATAGATTGCTTCAATTTTTAAAGCTCATGCTGTCCTTTTGCTTCGGTCAGAACAGCTTTTCCATAGCTGCAAGACAATGATCACTAGCACTGGTCCTTGTTGAAGGTTTCATCTTCTCCTTGCACCGAAGTACAAAGAAATTCTGGAATTACTTTCTATTGGGGAGGAGGATATTGTATTGCTTCATATTCTTTCTCTCTGCTTCACTTTTGAGCAAAAATACTTTTTTTTTTATTTTATTTTTTTAGACAAAGTGCAGCCTCTACTGTACAGTTACTTTTGGCCTCTCTGTTTAGATTGCCAAGTAGTTTGAGGGCAAACTTCTCCTGGACTGAGAAGCAGTCACAACAACCTGACTGTACCCATCCCCAACATATGACAGAGCTGTTGAGGATGGAAGAGTGAAAGAATCATGGGCCTGCTCTATCCTAGGCTATTATAAAACCTGGTAAAAATGGAAGCTCATTGTGCTGCCTGCACAGTGAATCCCGTACCTATTCAGAGCTTAGCAAAAGCCAGCACCAGAAACATGAATCACTCTGAAATGCTCTCGCAGCAGAAGTGGTGGTGATTTAGGGAGTCTTAAAGCTGTATTAGGAAACAGGCTACAGAACCCTGAAAGATTAGACCATAAGTGCTGTGCTTTTATAATTGAAACCTAACTGAAGACAGCTACAAAGCTTAATGCATGTTTATTTTCAAAGCAGTGGTTTAATAAGCTGATTTTCATTGTCTAAATGTAACCACTCTTCCTTCCTCTGTGACTACTAAGTAAACAATGTAAAAACAAACAAATAGCAGAACAGCATTAATCAACATTACTCT
>NW_010300220.1:17793-21856 GCF_000700745.2 Antrostomus carolinensis | reverse complement strand
GAGCGTCGCCCACTTTGCGAGGTAAACCTGCGATGTACACCTTAGTTTCCAAGAAACCCTGTGATAGTTTAAAAAGAGTTCCTGGGCTGTTAATACTCATCACGGCTTCTTTAGCTATTTTTACACTGATGCTGTGTTCTAGTTCTTCAACTGATATCTAGAATTAAATACAAATAATTACATATATACACACACACACAAACATGCAGAAGATTTTTAATACTAATTACATATACCTGTATGAAGCATTACTAACCTTTCTCTAAATATCTTAACTAAATATCATAGATATCTAGATATTTAATATACATATAGCTATCTAAATATCTAACTTGTAAAATAGTTTTAAAGCAGTCAATATTTACAGCATATTTAAACTTGAATCACAACAGCTGTCCATATCCACGGACACCCACAAGAGGATGATCTTCCACCCCACCTCCATCCATCCTACTCTCTGGGAAAACCCACGCAGCTGATTAGTTTGCTTTATGTGCTATAGAGTTTGCAAGAAGCTGATTTCTACCATTTTCTGTATCCAACCCACATTTGGCATACAGTTCTCCATGTCACTGCAACCTGCTACAGAGGACTAAATATTAAGATGGGATGTAGACAAAATAGGTCCAACACTTTCTCCTGCTATTATTAGGCATCAAAGTAGATTTTTTTAATCTCAAGGAAGTTGTACTGAACTGAACCAGGAGGCCTATGCAGAATCCTAGCTCCTCTCGCCCCTCTTTAAAGACAAAAAAATCCCCTGACTGATGTTGTTAATTTGGTGTGATTTATAGATGATGTAAGTGAGCAAGGCCTTTCATCTCAGGTATGCAAGCTTGAAGAACAAGTTGGATTTTCTAGTCTAGCAAATGTAAAACTTGCTCTGTAGGCAAAGTATCTAATAACTATGCACTTGACCCTGCAATCACACTTTTAAATATTCTGCTGCTTCGTTTTTCAAGATTACAAAGAATAATTCCTTTGTTGCCAGCTAATGGTAATTAGCTCTTTCTTGATTGTCAACAGTTGCCACAATTTCCCAGATGTAAGGTATTGTGCATTTCTTGGTTGATCTTTAAATCTGGGATTTGAGGGCATCATTTGAAACTTTTTTAAGAGTTGCTTAGTTTACCTTATCAAGATAGAATGTTCCCATAGCAGGTTAAAGGAAGGAAAGGGAAGAGGAAAACCTAGCTTACTATATGCCACAGTCCATCATTGATGGCTTTGCCTCCACTGGTGACTTTTGTTCCAAATTCATTCTTGAATTGAATTTCAATCTTCCCATCACGAAGAGCAAGTAAGATCCACGCTGTAGTGTCAAGGGATTCTGCATATAGTATAACTCCCTCTGCATCATATGTCCGGAAATCAAATTCAGCTGTAAATCTGAGTTGTGAAGAAGGAATCTTAATAAGAAGACAGGAAACATGAAATACTGTACAGCCTAGGACAACTCATTCATAGGGTAAAAAAGTTCATAGATATTAACCTTTTGGTAACTCTGTATCTGAGCAGTTGTGCTATTCAGCCTAGGACAACTCATTCATAGGGTAAAAAAAGAGTTCATAGATATTAACCTTTGGGTAACTCTGTATCTGAGCAGTTGTGCTATTTACACAGAATTAGTCAAAAGCAGGATCTAATGTAGGCCTCGTTCATCTGAATCCAGCAAAAAGTTTTGAGATTAACGCCCTGAGCTGGGATTTGAAAGAGCCTTGGTTCAGCTCCCAAATCTGGTATGAGCTTTACATGCGAAGGACATCACACCCCCGTGAGTTAGAAGACAGATGTAATATTCCTGTAGCATTTCATGGAGGTGCAATGCAGAAAAAGCACATGATCTATGATGATGTGCTTCAGCACAACGGGGTTGCCAAGTGTTGTTCTACAATTATAACGTAGCAATTTGCTTTGGTTACTGCTGCCTTTTATAGGTCATTCTCTAATTTGAGGATTTGTTGTCTGGATCTCAGCAGTTGGGTGAACATGTACATGTAGCAAAATTATGGTTTACATTATAGTATCTGTACAGGGGAAGAGAGAGAGTACAAGTATAGTGAAAAATCAGTCCTTGTCTCCTACAACTTTTGGACTAGATAAAATAGATTAAGGATGAAGGGAGAAAACAAAGCATTTGGAAGTCACGATTTGCTGAAGACAACAAAAGAAACAAGGAAGGGAGCTGTAATTAAGAACTCGGGTCACTTTCACTCTCAGTCTTGTTCTTTGTCCTCTAGATGTCATTGTCTCTCATGCAGACCCACAGAAAAATCGTTCTGTACTTACATGGAGGCTATTAAGACAGCTCCAAACATTTATCATCTTAGAAAGGTCTTCCAGGAGAGCATTAATACCTGGTCAACTTGGAATAGGGGCAGAGGAAAAAGTTCTCAATATTTATGTCCTTCTGTAAGGTTCTGAGGCTCTGGAGATCACCAGCTCAACAGCTGCTTCTGCTCTTACCCTCAAATTGTTCGGTCAGTAAGTCAAGGGATGGTGCAATTTCAGCTGCTGTAGCGAAGCAGCCCGAGAGTAATAAAGGGGTCACTGCCATTAGCAATTGTTCTACCAGCTGTGAAGGAAATCACACTGACAGAGCTCTAGACAAGGTGCTGTGCTCTGTCAGTGTCCTTGGAATACCCTGTGAAAGGAAGCATGGGGGTGGGGAAGGAAGCACTGGCCTGGTTTGGTTTCTCAGCAGTATGTGTGTAGCAAGTCACAGCTTCTACCCAGAGCAGAAGTGAAGTAGAAGCAACATCCAAACAAAAGTCATTCCCATACGTAATTAAAAGCTGTACAGTAATTATTTTCCTATAACATCTGAACTTTATGTTGAGAATTTTAAATGCCTTCCTGTATCTGTATCACCATCTCCCACCTTCCCCTGTAGCTGCTCTTCCCTTCAGGAGTAAGCTTCTGTCATGAGGAAGTGCCAATCTTTTTGCTCATTTGTCCACAAACCAATGGGACCTCCTGCCTATTAAACTTCCTGCCCTCAATCCTCTTCCTTTTTTGCCCATTCAAGTCTGGATCTCTCTGAACTCTTTTTCCCAGTCCATACACCTCTCCCTGCAATAGCACTGGTAACCAGTGTGGTGGTTACACTGGGCTAGGAGCCAAACACAGCCATTCGCTCACTCCCCTCCCCTAGGGAATAGGGGAGAGAATGGGAGGGTGAGAGTAGGGAGACTTGTAGGTTGAGATAAGAACCATTTAATAATGGAAATAAAATAAAACATAAAATAATAATGATAACAGTGATAAAATATGCAAATGAGTGATACCCAGTGCTACTGCTCACCACCCACCAACCAAGCCCAGCCCATTCCCAGATAACAATCCCAGAGGAGCAACAATCCTGAACCAAAACCACAATCCCAGAAGAGCGAGAGCCCAAGGGAAAGCCAGAGAGAGTGAGAGAGGGAGAGACTTTCATTAATATACTAAACATGACTGGATATGAGATGGAACAGCCCCTTGGCAGAGCCAAATGCCAATTTAGTTTATTAATTTAAATATTCCTCACCCCCTTAGGTCGTGCACTTGTAATATGAATATGAAGTCCTTCAATTTCCAGGACAAAAATACAAACACTGGGAAGTTCTCAGTGTTTCCCTCATGACAATTCCCAGCTGAAACCAAACCCCGGCGCTATTCCAGCTACTAAAAAGAAACCCAGCTCTGTCCCAGCTAAAAACCAGCACAATCAGGACTGTGATGGAGGACTCCAACTCTGTTCTTCATAGATATGATCACATCTGAAGGCCAATGGTGCAGGTCTTGCCTGAGCTGTGCACTGTTTCCTGGCTGGGACACAGCTGCTCCTGCCTCCTCCTTCCTCTTTCTGAGGTATCTGTAAGGAACTCGCTGACCTTTTATTTTTGCCATGTGAGAGCTGCTGTCTATACTGATGAGGGGTTCAAGGACATGATACAACCAACAAGACATTCTGTAAACTGACTGCAGACACATTACCCTTTCCTGTCCCCTTTCAAATGACTCCAGCTTCCTCCAAGTGTATGTAGGAACCCAAGTTAATTCATTCTCCATATAAAGGTGT
>NW_010300220.1:0-17736 GCF_000700745.2 Antrostomus carolinensis | reverse complement strand
GCTCTTCCTAAACCTTCAGAAAAGTAATGGAAACAAATGTCCATCATTTCAATGCATACTTTTATCAATAGCAAATGCTTACCTCGTGACATTTGGCAATTTAAACTTTAAGTACAGAACAGGAATTCCTATAAATTGCTCTGCCAGGTAAAGCAGTTCATAATTCTTTTCAAGGTTCAGTGGGATACATGCTGTAACAGACTGAAAATGGTAGAGAAGAAAAAACAGCTGTTAATGTATTGTGATAGTTCATGAAGCAACTCCCTATTGTTGGCTGTTAGCCTGTCCTTTTTTCTTTAATTTATTTTTTATTTAAACTTGAATACCTATGTACAAATGCAGGGGGGTGGTTCTGTTTTTGCTTGAAATGTCCATTATCTAAGCTGTTGGAGGATAATTCGGGTTGAAACACATTTCTGGTGGATTGCAACTAATATTTAAATACTTAATATTTGAATCAAGAATTCAAATCTTCCATCAGGCACTTTCCTTTCACCAGGGACCTGTGACACCCACCTACTAGGGTCCTGCCAGGCTCCATTACTAAAGTTGTCTGGAATCTAAACCTGACCAGGTGTCAGAAAGGAATAGGGCCAGAGCTGTGTCTTGAGACTGAATTTAAAAAAACCTTTTTATTTTCTTTATAAATATTGATGTACAACTACTCATAGCTGAAGAATCTCTAGTACTGCTAGAATCATTTACCTGGAATAAAAAGTAGCAATTTAAAAGTGGATTAAGTATCAGATCAATAGAAAATGTTTCTATCTGTCTGTTGCTTCAATGTATTTGTCCTATTTGAGCTCTGGAAAGGAATGTTGATGAAATCAACAGCACAATTCATGCTGGAATAGCACTGAATTAATATTTCTGAGAACTGTTAGTGAAGATATGAAGTTCTTAAGACTACATTCTCAGGAAAACTGGAAAAAGTTCTAAGTGTTTGAGGCAACTGAAAGGCCTGCAACAGTATGCAAAACTGGGATTAATCTTAATGCTCTAGCCAAAGTCAGTGTGAGTAATCACAGTCAGCCAACTGCAGTTGAAACGAGAGGGGAAAAAATGGTGCTTATTCTTTCAGGTATTAATCTACCTGAAGTTTTAAAGTTTTAAACATTTGTATCTACGAATAACGTGTACTTTATGTGTCATTCAAGCTTAAACTAGTAAAACATCCAAAACAAAACAAGTGTCAGGTATTCATTCTAAGGTATTGTTAACTTTGTCTTCTGAAACTGTGATGCTGTAATTCAAGCAATATCTACAGTTTTGTTTTAAAAGTAAAGCACTTGGACTTCCTTTAGGTACAGGGAACTAAGTTCTGCATGTGGGGAGGTGGGAAGACTTTTCCAGAATATGGTTTAGAGCACCTGTTTCATTGACTAGTAGGGGCCTAAAAGTCTCTTTGATCTCAAGTTATCCCCCTAAACACGTCTTGAATATCTTCTATATGATGGTAGTATAGTAGTTCTATAGAAGTGAACAATCAAGAATAGGTGCAGAGGGCTTTTCTGTTCCCAAGACATGCTGTACTTTGGTACAAGTTCACAATGCAGTTCCCAGACTCTGGCTTCTGTATTCACAATGCAGCAGTTGCACTAAATACAGAGGTATTCATCCTGAATTTTATGGCTACTTCATTTTGTGTCTGCTAGTGTCACTAGTCTTTGGACTGCATTTATTTTCAGCTGATTAAACTATTTTTTTTTCCCAATTAAAAGGCCTGAAACTAACTTCCAGATAGAGAGTTAATCACTTTTGAACAACAGTATTGAAAATAACATATAATGAGGCTAGAAGATCCTCTTCCTATTTCATGAGTAAGTAAAATGAAATATGACTGCAAGTGTTGTTCAGACGTTAAATTTCCGAAAGTACGAACAAGATCCAATACATACATGCTAGAACTTGCCCAATTTAAGTTTAAGCCCAGTTTTGTTATACTGTTAGAGGTGGTTTTTTGTTGGCAGTTATCTGAGCTCACTTAGCATAACAAGTCTCAGCCTGTCTGAACCTTTCAAAGTACACAGAGAACCACTCACAAGGAAATCCCTGAGCTAGGATTCTCCAGATTTTCAATCCTTCTGCTATTAAGAAATGTAAATTTTCCAACTGAGCAAGAACAGTTGATTTCAGCTGTGAGATGTTCTTTGATTGGCAAGTATTTTTAAGGGTTTTTTCTTAAGCTATGGCAGATGAGAACTGTGAAAAACAATCTAGTTTTTTCAACTCAAACAGGCAAAGCATAGAGTAATTCTGGAAGACTAAGTGAAAACTTCTGCACAGTCTAAGAAAAACTTGGGAACATGTGGACAAACGGAGTATTCTGGCTCTGAGAAAGCTGAAGAGGAATTATTTGTTATAAAGGAGAAAGCTGGGGTTTATTTTAGAAGTAGGAGGGTATAAAGATGACTGGCTAAAGCAATCTGCTCTTGATAGGATTCCTGTAAATGAGCACACATGAACTCAATGGCATCCAAATCCCTGCCAGGTATGCTTTGTGAGCCAAACTACAGCTCAGAGTCCCCACCACTTTCTCACCAATTCTCAATCACCTCTCAAATATCTTCCTATTTCTCCTTAATCTAACTTATCCTGTTGTCATCAAGAAATAATCCAACTTTGTGATTTTTCCACATGGAATTTTACATAGTGTAGTTTTACCTCACAATTCTTCATGTCCTTAGAGAGCTTGAACCCTTTCTTGCCATCACAATAGCAGCTGTAACTTCCTGGAGAGTTTACACAGAGTTGAGCACAAACATTTTCAGCACATTCATCAATATCTAGGAGAAATGGAAGCATACAGAAACATTTATTCAGATTATTCATGGCACAGGCTGAAAACTAACACAATATATTAATGGAATAATGGATAATGTAGGTTCTCCTATATGAATCCAATGAGTGACTGCTGCTAAGCTAAACTAAAGCTAAAGGATGTCTCCTGTGTAAAGTTTACAATCCAGAATTACTTGCTAGGTGTAGTCTGATAGAGGCCTTGTGTCCAGAGCTGGGGGAAATTAGGTCTGATTTGTGAGGTGGATAAATTAGTGAAAGAGATCTCAATAAATCACTGCCATTTATGGCAGAAATGCCATTCTGGGTCAGATCTCTTCCTCTCCTTCTAAGATGTCATGAGAACTTAGAGTATATATGGCAAGTATTTGGAGAAAGGACATGCTTTATTAATATAAAACCAAAATAATCTCAGGGCAAAATACCTTTTAAAATAACATACAATAGTCTTATAAATAAGTTTCAGACAGCATCTATTTGTGGAGACTAATCTGATTTGAGTTATGAATAAGCTAAACCAACTAAAATAACTTCATTTTCTATTTAGTAGGCTGTAGGCAATAAATAATTTAGAAATGAAAGGCTACATAAAAGGCCAGTTTAACTGTTCCATTTCTAATACAGAAACAAACAAAATCTCTCTACAGTCTTCTTTACTATGAAGATGTAAAAGGAAATAAAAAATTTAACACCTCCCAAGAGGAATTGCAGTAGAGAGACTCTTGAGAAGTACCTCTCTTCCCTTGCCCTTCCCAGAGGAGCATGATGCTGTGTAGACACTTCAGGAAGCATTGTTATCTTTGAAAGATCCTGTAGCCCTTCCAGTACTTGAACACTTAGCAGTACAAAAGTAAAACTACAAACACCAGTTAGCCAGTAGCACTAGATTAAATCCGAGTGCTGAATTCTCTAAAAGCAGCACTTAATTTTGAGCACGTTCCTTAGGCCCAGGGCCTGGAGATGGAGACTTATGAAGTTATTACAAAAGCTTATCGCACAGTCTGACAGATGAATTTCTATCATTAAATCAATTACTCAGAGACTTGAACCAGTCTTGCAGGGGTGTAAATTTCCGTTATCCAAAATGAACCTATTGCTCAAGGGTAAGGTCTTCCTCCAGAGAGTACTACAGCAGCAGAGGGACAGGCAAGCTTCTTGGGTGGTTTCCTTTCTCAGCAGATATTGTGGAATCCCTAATCAGTCCAAATGGCAGGATATCCTTCTGCAGAGCTAATTTTTTTGCTATAAAAAGGCTGACATGCACAGGCTGGAGGGGACCAAGTTTTTTGGAGGTTTGTTTTAATCATTTATGCTATAATTATTCTGCCTTTTTTTTTTTTTTTTTTGCTTTCAAGTTGTAGTCAGCATTTTTGCATGTTTGTTTTAGCTGTTTCAAAGGCTTCTCACAGATCTGTCCAAATGTCAGTTCCACATCATAAACCAGTCAGCAGACTCTATTCGCACAAACCCATGAATCTGAGCAGTATCCTGGGTTTATACAGCTGATTTCAGTGGAGGCTAAATAGCCTGGATAGGATAAGTTGCTAAGACATGATAAAATCAGCCATAAAGGAGCTGCATACCATGTCCTAGAAGGGAGCTACCCTATATAATGCTAGGGAAATATGGTGATTTCCCCAGCTGGGTGTAGGTTTTGTGTGTGTTAAACAATTCATGTGGGAAGGGAAAACCCTGATCCCTTGTCTCAAATTTTCAGACTGTGTGATAGAGAGGGACTGATATCTGAAATACAGAAACAATTTGTGCTGTTTGATTAAGTGGTTCAGTAACTTAAGAGAAGTTCCCCCTTCAAGAAGGAAGAAGAATATGAGGAAAGACATGCCAAAACTGAGGTCGTTCTTTAAAATATGGGCTCAGCTTGGTTTGTCTCCTCAATACTGACTGCAAGACAGACTCTTCTAGCACAATAAGCATACTTATTCATTCCCAATATCCCCTTTTTTTTTTTTTGGAAAAGTGTTTGAAATAGCAAAGGTGGCAAGTAAATAATCAAATTCTGTATCTACAATTGTATGGCTTCTATGAAACAAAGGCTGGATGGTACAGATGACTTCCACTGATAGCGTCTCCCAAAAGGTGGGGATGAAGAACTGTAGCAACATCCTCCTAGGAATAGGTGAGGGGAAAAAAAACCCACAAAACCCCTCTTCTATTCCACTCTATCTGTCATCATAGAGATAATTGTGCATAAATGTATGTAAACTTGATTTTTTTCTAATAAGCATAATTGAATTTAGCCACCTACATGTAATATGTCAATGAAAAGCTGATGTCATTTAGTATTTTTGTAAAGCTACATTCCTGTCAGTCTGCACAATCCTTTCCTTAGAAGGATTTGGTGACTCATTTAATGTGGTTACAACAAGGTCTGAAAGCTTAGCAGCATAATCCTCCTTCTAGGAGGTAAGACTTCACTCATTTTAATGTCCTCATCTTGCAACCTTCTAGAATCCACGTTTCAGAAGAAAAACAATACTTAAATTCAATTTGATGCAACTATGTATCTGCAGAGAGTACTAAGAGAAGCAAGAATTAGGTTAATTACTGTGAAGTTTTTCTCATTTCAGTGGATGCAGGGACACAAAATCGTCAGTAACATTTTAATCCCATAGTAACTAGACAAAGACCAGACATCTGAATATGTAATCATTACCACTGTGCAAAGCTTTGTCACAAGATAGCTGCGTGAGAAGCCACGGAGCAAAAGATTCACAGCCAGCAAGAAGCTACTTTTGTGTCCTTTTGAGCAATAACATAAAGGCAGCAGTTAAAATAAAAATCAGTCACTGACATATTTTTCTTAAACTGGCAATGTAGAAAATTCCTCTTCATAGTAAAACTCTAAGAGCTTATATATCTCTCCTACAATTGAAAATTAATTTCTGATGTGTGTACTAAACAGAAACTTTAACAAGTAGAGAGAAATCAAATACGTTCTAGGAGAATTATGGAACTACTTTCAATACTTGAAAAAGTTATTTTGTGATGGTCTGTGTATAAATGGCTTCTTGCTGCTTTACTGCTAGCTATCAGTACTTTTCAACTTGGCTCTACTTGTTACAGAACTTCATTTTGAAATTCTTTCTTCCAGATTTTCTTTGAGAAAAGAATACTCCTGAGGAGAGATTCTTTTCATGCAGCTCCTTTTTTCATAGCTCCTTTTCTGGATATTTAAGAATATTTTTATTTTAAATGTGAGGTCTTTATACAATGTCTTTCACACAAGCGTCATGCAGTCATTTCCAGCCTAGAATGGAGATCAGTTCACTCTAAGGCTGTTATTTTCTAGCATAACTAGATACCTCAAGGAAGGTTTAGACACTTGAACGTTATTTTCAGTGGAATTTAATAACCCCAGTGAAAAGCCCTTTACAGAATCTGAGATCTAAGGACATATAAACAGCCTATCAGATGGATAAAGATGAGCTTTTCAGCTTTTTGAGACAACTTGATTAAGCATGGTTTTCATTTCTGGCAATATTCTCTTTTTAGAAATCTTTCTAACTCTTTTGCCCAGTCAAATAAGTACTTTTAATTGCTTTTGCTGTAACTTGAGTTAGGGGCATATATTAAACTGATTGATATTAAATATTCCACCCTTACAACTGTGATGTTTAAAAACAAGGTACAAGACACACTAGTAATGTCCAGATTCTCAACACCTTGTTCCAAGTTATCTGAAATAAACATGCTAGCTGGTTTGAGAGCTTGGATAGAAAGTCCTCTCTACCCAGGAGAGCTCCCATCAAATGAGAAAGTTATCTGGCTTACAGCAGGACATGGGAGTACATCATAAAACCCTCCAACGTCTGGGAGTAAGTCACAGAATCACAGAATGTTAGGGATTGGAAGGGCCCTCGAAAGATCATCTTGTCCAAGTTACTGGAATTGTATGAACTACATGTAATACAGCCCGACTGAACCTCTGACAGAACAAACAGTTGAGCCAGATTGTAATAAACAATAAGAAGATTATTAAATACACCACTAGATGAGATGCTGGAGTTTTGTAGAGCACTGGATTTAAAAAAAGAAGAAAAAAAGTGGTGGGTGGGGGGCAAGACTTACCTTCACAGTTCTTGGAAGTTGAATTATATGTGTAGCCTTCTGCACATTCACATTCATATTTCCCCAGAGTGTTTTTACAGGTGGCTGTCCCACAGATGTTTGGATGTAACACACACTCATTTATATCTAGAAATACAAATAAGTTATTAAAAATAAGTCACTCTCTCACATACCAGTTTTTCCTAATCCTACCCAAAACTGCAAACTGAGGGAGGTTGGCAAACTGGCTTTTTCTTGCTAGGTCTATCATGCTTTCATAGCCGTCTATATAGCTATAGCCTTGAAGATTTCCAGAGGTCTCTAAAAGGCCCTTCTGCATGCCCTCAGAGAAAAAGAAATTCTCTGCCTGCTGACCCTTCTCATTCTGTCATGTGTTCTGTGGATAATAGGAAAAGGGATGCATGTCCAGGAAGGCAGAGAGAGAAACAGTCTGCAGATTTCCTATAAGCTAAAGCAGACTGCATAATAAAATCCTATCTTTGAAAAGAACATCCAGAAAGACAAGAGATAACCCTGTTGCAGTTTCTTACCTGCTACAATCAATTCATGTCACAATTGTCTTTTGACTGGTTATGCTGACAGGTGCTCAAATCCCTCACTGTCTTTCCATCCCTCAATCCATTTTAGTGTCTGTCTCCTGTGTTGTTTCCAATTTTTCAATGTCATTTTCAAAATGCAGATGTGACAACTGGATGCAGAATATAGTATCAATCTTACTAAAAGTCTTGTAGACAGAAAAATATCAAATCCCTGGTATTATTTCAATTCCCACTTGCACGTGCAGGGATCATTCTAGTTTACTCTGTGGTTTTATAGCAGTTGTGGAAATGGTGCTGCCCAGGGAGAACACATTTTGCCACTGGCTTGCTAGGACTCCCAAAACAATTTTTAAGTCAAAGCTGTCCTGTATTCAGCCTACTTTTCTACAGTTACTGTGTGTGTTCCCATTTCCTAGGTGTATAACTTTGTACTTGGATGTAATAAAACACTTCAATATATTTTATCAAATTACTAATTTAGTACTCTAGGTACCTACATATGTTAGTTTATTTTTATTTTTAAACCAACTTTTCCACCACCTTTCCAAGAAATACAGAGATTCTAACCAACTTATCTTCTTGCTCTTTTTGACAAAACATCACTCTTCTGTTCTTCTGGAATTTCTTTGGAAATTATTAATGAAAAAAAAAAATAGAGTCTAAAGGAAGTGACAGCAGGAGATGGTCTTCAAGTCTAGCCTCTTATAGTATTTGACATTATCCAAAACTGTCAGCATAGTTCAGCAATAAAATATATGACATTAAAATGGAATGATGCATTTTTTTACTATGCAGTAAAAATTACTAATTATGTTAATACAGTCTTTATCTGGGATGGAATGAAGCACATAGGTCACGCCCAATAATAACAGACACAAGCATGTACAGAAAAAAATTATGCTGGGTGAGTAAAAGACAAATCTTTCCATTAAGAGCATTTTCAGATTCATTAGTACTTTCTTCTCCAATGAACTTTAAACTCTCAAAAAAGCAGCATCACTAATTAGGTGTGATTCAGCCTACACCAGTGTTTACCAGACAGGATTTCCACAGTAACAATGTTAGCTGGTTGCACCACTCTAGATTCTTGTTTCAGCATGCTTCGAGGGCATGTGAAACTGGTTAGTGACCAAAACAAGCTTTACAGAGGTCTAGTAAGGAAGCAGAATCTAACATATATTCCCCCTCTCTTTTTTTCCTTCTTCTTTTTTCTTTTTTTTCTTTTTATTTTTCTTTTACCTGAATTGGTTTCACCCCACCTCAGTTCCTTGATCTGGTTCACTATACAGTTGCACAAACGCCTGCAGTGGTGTAAGGCTGCAGGTGGAATCAGTAGCCAAGATGAAGCAGGACTGCATCTTTCAGAGGCAATGCAAGCTTCTGCTGACTTACAGCATCTCCAGAATTACTGGACTAAATTCTTTCCTCTATAATCAACAGGCAAGGTAATGTCATGTAATGATGTTCTCCTTAATGATGTCCACTTCCTACCTCCGCAATCCCGTTTATTTGAATGCATAAAGTAGCCATCTTCACATAAACAACGGTAGCTTCCAGGTAAATTAGAACAGCGTTGGCTACAACCTCCATTTAAGTCTTCACATTCATTTATATCTGGAATAAAACAGAATAAAAATCTCTGTTTAGGGGAAGATATTAATTAACCAACTGTGTGGGGTACGCTTAAAAATCTGATACTATTCAATAACAGTAGAACTAACATCATAAGGAGATTAGAGACTATACCTTCTTCACAATTCTCTCCTTGCCATCCTGGTTTGCAGACACAGGTATATTTGGCTTGTCCATCTATGCAATCCTTATATCCATCTTTATGGCACGGCAGAGGGCTACACTGGTTTGAAATTTCTGTGGGATGGAAATATTGGAAATACTTGTTATTTGGGGTTATTCTTCCTCAAGGATCAGTTTAGATCTTCTCCTCTTACCACAGGTACCTTTCATCTCTCACGAAATAGGAAAGGGCTTGCTGGGTAACATCAAACACCCTACAACCATCTTCCTGCTAATTCTGAAAGCAAGAATGTACAAGTGACTGAGAAAAAACAAAGCCAGCAGTACTTTTCTTTGTCAGAAAGAAAGCAACTAGAAAACGACTCGCTAAGCCAGGTTAATCCCTACAAGATGTGACCAAATACAGACTTGATACAATTTTAATTACATTTTAAGGCTGTATTTAACTTTTTAAAGAACAGTGCTCTGCTCCATCATATTACCACAAATTTCAATAGAAATACCGAAGTTTCAAGAATACCAAGAATTCAGGATTACAGAGATCAGTTGCTCTGTTCAAGGAGGAACAATAAGTTCAGAAAGACAAAACTTGTAGAATAAAAATCTGTTGATATCAGTATCACAAAAACTTTGTCTCAATGAAAACACTTTTTTTAAAAAAAAGTTAGATAGTTTTAATGGTAATTTTAAATTCTACTTTCTCAGCAGTAGCTCCTTTCCAGAAATGTGCATAAATTTTGTTGAACGTTTTAAGCTTTAGAAACACCTCAAATTTTTATGCATATTCTCTTTACTTCTCCTTTACCCTGGTGACCAACCAATAGTAAGAGATTATTTAATTTGATTTTTAAAACGCAAACCCAAATGAAGAGAGTGACTATCAAGTAAACTTGTTTTCACTGGATAATATAGAAATACTGGACATTCACCCAATTCTCCTAAATCCTTTTCTCCCAGGACCTCTAATGAGTGAGAAAGAGTGAAATGAATGGGAGAGCACTTTAGCTTGTGACAGCAGTCACGTTGGCCAAGTGATCTGGAAAATATGTTCATCCATGACCATGTGCAGTGTAGTTACTAAGGATTTTTTTTTTGCCTTCTGTTGCTTTCAATGACAAAAACAGTGTCAGATGGTTAAGAATAACTGCCCCTATTCAAACTGAAAGCTTCTTTGATGTAACCAGGCAGTAAAGGTTTAAGAGGTTGAGAGATATATTTTAACTGTTACAAGTGGGGAATACAGTACTGATTGCTTCCTGTGAATTTACTAGAAAAAATACAATTCACACTGGACTTAAGAACATATAGGTGTAAAAAATACAATACTTGAGCAACAGCACAAGTTTCAGGCTTTGTGACCTTGTGTCTGGAGTCAATGACTGTGTTTTCCAGCTAATATTTGAATTTTTCAGCTGGTAATGTTACCCACTTCATGAAGAGCTCCACTGTAACTATGGGCACAACAAGGAATTAACCAGATGGTTTCTTCCCTTAATGGACAGAGTAGGACATGCTAGATCTAACAAGTCAAGTATAACTATTAAAGAGGTGGTAGAGTACAGAGGACACACTAGGGAACATCAGTGGGTTCGTGTAGGATAATTCTATGTTTCTGGAAGAATTCTGCTTTCCATTTTGCAGTTAATTAAGTTTCTTTGCCAGCATGCTTGTCCTGGTTTTGGCTGGGATACAGCTAATTTTCTTCTTAGTAGCTAGAATAGCACTGTGTTTTGGATCTAGTATGGGATTTGGTATGACAAGAATGTTGATAATATAGCGATGTTTTTAGCTGTTGCTAAGAAATTAAGGCCTTTTCTGCTTCTTACCCTACACCACCAGCGAGGAGGCTGGGGGTGCACAAGAAGTTGGGAGGGGACACAGCCAGGACAGCTGATCCCAACTGACCAAAGGGATATTCTATAAGATATGACTCATGCTCAACATCTGAAGGTGTGGGGAAAAAAAAGGAAGGAGGGACCTTCAGAGTGATGGAGTTTCTCTTCCCAAGTAACCATTATGTGTGATGGAGCCCTGCTGTCCTGGAGATGGCTGAACACCTGCCTGTGATGGGAAGCAGTGAATGAATTCCTTGGTTTGCTTTGCTTGTGTGTGCAGCTTTCGCTTTACCCATTAAACTGTCTTTATTTCAGCTCATGAGTTTTCTCACTTTCACTCCTCTGATTCTCTTCCCCATCCCACTGTGAGGGGTGTGAGCAAGCAGCTGTATTGTGCTTAGTTGTTGGCTGGGGTTAAACCGTAACAATGCTTTATAAAGCTAAAAACAGTCACATGGCTTGCTCTGAAAATGCTCCATCTCATCTAACATTTTTTGGTCAATTTCTGTTCCAGATTATTGAGTTTGCCTGAGTTAAATGAAGATTTCTCTCTTTCTCCCTGTGTGACCTGCTTTCTAGTCATGTTCATGTGCATACACAGAACTGAATGCATCAGGTCAAGTATCAAACAGCAGCACTTACCATTGACACAAACCCTCAGGTCAGCTGGAGAATCTGGAGTAACTGCAGTAACCCTGAATATCCCTGCTCGATGGGAGGCAAGGCAGCCTGCAAATGCAAACCCACACAATCTGCTTATGATACAAACACTCATTTAGGCTGAAATTACAACAGCTTATGCGTGGCATCTTCAAAGAGTCTGTTCTCACAGCTTGAATCGGAGAACTTGTCTGGGCGTATTAAGGACAGCTGATCACAGACCAACCTTCCGAGTGCCTCTGCTAGGATCTGAGCACACAGATCTGCGTAGGAGCTACTATGCATTATAATCAGCACAGAAATCATGCAAGCACTGTGGGCAGAATAACTAAACTAGTATTATCCAAATAAGATGACCAGTGAATGATACACTAGAGGTGTCCAGGTTTTTTGTACTTACTTAAATATTTGGGATAAAAGTACTCCTGCAGAAAGAAAAGAAAAATAAAGAGTAAGAAAAATTTAACGTAGATAGAATTTCAGAAAAATACATCACTGAATATGTTCTAAAATATATTGGCATTATAACTACAACAGAAGCAAAAAAGAAAAAGTCACCAACTCATATAGACCAAGTTTTCTGTATCACTATTGTTTAGGCTAAGACTGTAGATTATTTAATAAACACAAGACTCAGTGGAGAGATCAGGACACTGAGCTGAATTTGGGCACTCTCAAAGTGAAGGCAATGCAAATGAATTGGGTGTCAAAATGACTTTGAAAATTGTCTCTTCAAATAGGAGGATCTTGCCCAATGTTGTTACTGGATGCAGAGCAGCCTCCTTTATTTCCCTTTTTCACCTTAAAATAAACAAAAAACCCTGCCATAGGCTGAACATCTCACATGCAATTAATCGGAAATAAAGTAAAAAGTGTTACTAAACCATAAATTATTAAAAACAACTGATTATTGATTATTGATTACTGAAACTATTAAATCTTAACAATCAGTATATCCAAATACATGCAATGTTATCAAAGACAGAACATGGAATTGACATAGTCTGCCAAACAATATTTTATTTTAACCACCTATATTTTATAGTTCAAAGCTGAATAAAATATACCTAATACCAAGTGTGCAGTGGGAATGCACACTTCTTCCCACTAGGAAAAAAACCTCAGTGATATGTCCAATCCCTTTGTTAAAAGAGCTGCACTGTCATCCATCCTCTGTGTAAAATTGTAATTGAAGCCAGCAGAGTTTCCCCACATGGAATGCTTGCAGACAACTGTGGTCTAAAACTGGTGATCCGTATTTGAAATTAAAATAATATCTACTCAACTATTCTCTTTGCTTATACAGTCTTCATTATTAATTGTGCAGGTTCTATACACAAAAGAATTTCAAAGCAGTTCTTAGTCTGCATGGAGTGTTTTATTTTTAGCTCTGCAGAGTGAATTCTATGTATTTCTAGCTTTCCCTCTTCTAAAAGCTACTCTCTCTCTCTCATAGAAATTAATCAGATACTTACAGTTTCAGGATTATTTTCAAAGATTTCCCTGGCTTCTTCCTTATTGCATAATTCTTCAACGCACTCTCTTTCTAAATTTCCCTTCTTACTTTCTTCCATAAAAGAATTTGCTCGACGTTTCCTCACCAGGAACTGAGAGGCGTACTGCTGGGATAAAACTTTGTAGAAACAAAGGAGCTCTGTTGTTATTTATTTATTTTTTTAACAGCTGAAAAACACTGTAAGCACTGAACAAATATGAAAATCTAATGCAAAAATTGGAATTAAATGCTTAGTCAGGAGTTGTTGTTTGCGATCATTTTGGAAAATGTGGGCAAGAAATCCTAGGGTTTTGTTTTCTGTATGTGGGGTAGCTGTTTCTGACCAAAGAAATTCTGAGTCACCAAAAAAAATCTGTGCCTGGATCATAATTTAAATGTCATATTCAGGACAAGATTTATGAAGCTATGGATATTCTAAAGTGAGATGTGTGACCAGTAAGTGTAAAAAAAGCTGTGAAGCCTTTTCTATCACCTGTTTCAGTGATCTAGAAGCAAATAATGATCCTATTGACCTTATGTAAGATCACAAATGTGTTTTATAAAATCAGGTTACCTATGTCATTAATAGAAATGTTATTTTATTTTTCAGAACTGTAAAGAACAAGACAAAGTAAAAGGTGAGAATTATATCCTGAGAAATATCAAGGTAGACAACCTACAAATACATTCATATTTTACCAAGATCAAATACAATCCTAGCTGACTTTCATATTTCAGATCCATCATGTTATAAGTCATTACTTAATTTTCACTTATCTTGTTATTGTCATTTTGTTGACTTTTACAGAAATGGTGAACAAGTAAGTTGAGAAATTAAAAATTAAAGATTTCTGTTTGCTTTGATGTTCTTTGTAGAGAATACGCAGAATACTACAGGAACAGCAACTGCCTCATTAGTTTAATTTTTGGACATACGTTGTGATTAAGAGAAAAATGGATGAGCATAATTGGAAAAAGTCCAGCTCATAGAGTTAAAGAGCGTGGCTGCCACATGTTAACTAGAGAGCACCACGCTTCTACACCTGCCCTGCTTTTATCAGCCTTTGCACAACTGAACCTCTCAGACAAGAGCAACCACGTGAGGGTCATGACACCTGCAGTGCGAAACAGATACGCTGTACATACGTATTCATCACTGGTCTGAGAAGATGATCAATTCAAGCAGACATAATCAATTCAGTATGGTTTATGAGCAGGTAATACCTCAAACCCAGAGTGCCTACAGGAGGAATGCCAGCAGCCAAGTGCCAGAGAACAGCTTCTCAATGTCTGTGCACTAACAGGAAAGAAAAAACTTCAAAGGCTTATTAGAAAGAGCAGCTAATGAGGCCCAGAATTTGAAATGAGAATAGCTGTCAGGTAATAAATGTAACTAAAACCATTCCATCCTAAACACATTACTAAAGGTCTCTATCAAATGATGGGGAACACAACTGAAACACTTCAAAAGTGCTGCAACATTGAATACTGACCTGAATAAACTCTTCTGTTACAGCATCCTAAATGTACCTGATGTGGGATAAGCTCATCACTTCCAATTGATCTACTTGCTTTCATTCTGGTAAGACTAATCTTTCTGCTAAGGCAATAGGTGAGATGTCCTGAGCATAAGGTGGACCCTACAGCATACCTCCAAAGTTTTGAAGCACACCTTTATCTCGGAGAGCAACCAGCAAGTTGCTTAGAAATGCAAGGAGGAGAAGTCAGCTTGTGCCCTTCCCCGCTACTAAATACATGAGCAGGCAAGAGTCTGGTATTCATTTTGTTGATCTACATGGTGGTCTTACTGCAGAATGGAAAGAACTCTGTAAGGTGAAGACTGGTCCTCAAGAAAACTGCTCAGAGAAAGAAAAGTCTTATCTTACTTTCTAGGCCCCCACTGCCAGTAATTCTTGGCATAAAAGAATTTATCTGAGCCCACTTTCCTCTTCTACTGCTTCCCACTTTCATAGAATCACAGAATGGTTTAGGGTTGGAAGGGACCTTAAAGATCATCCAGTTCCAACCCCCCTGCCATCAGCAGGGACACCTGCCACTAGACCAGGTTGCTCAAAGCCTCATCCAGCCTGGCCTTCAACACTTCCAGGGAGGAGCAGCCACAACAAAGGGGACATTTCACAAACCTTCAGGTATGCCCTAAGTACCTCTTAGGGGCTGTTAACAACATATTTCAAGAGCTGGATTTGGACTCTCGGGTTGTTACATACCCTTCATACAGCAGTTAGAAGGAGCAATGAATTGGAAACTGCTGCAACTGTGGATCCCCAGGACCTTTTCTCTCAGTCCATGAGCCCACCACTAATATATTGTCTGCTGGGAGAGTGGCAAAAAGCATGGTGAGATGACAGGGCAAGAAGGACCTCATGAGAGCTCTTTTGAGCCTTAACCACACTGGAAAGCATTCCCAGAAAAAACATTCTGAAAATTTATTTATCATCAACTATTGCTAGCAATGTCATTTTAATTAATTTGGGTAAATGGCTGTATTTGTCATTATCTAAAAGCAGACCAACGAGAAGGATGCAGAAAGTCCATCTATCTTCTGAGGCAAAAGGAGAGACAACAAAAGAGTAAAGCTGTGCACTGCACCTGATTTTGTTTACGCTGGAATTTCCACCAGCACAAGCACGCTGACGTAGCTCTGGGGCAGAGGCTCTGTGGTGTAGGTGAGGCCTAATTCACAGCTGATGTTAAACAGTCCTGGTTTGACCTGTAGCTACATCATTCGCATTTTGACACAGTTTTTCAGGAAATACAGCCCAAGAAAATGCCAAGTGCATGCGATGTTCTTGAGGACATTACATCAGCGATAACACTGCCTACCTCACGTTTTCAATAGAGTGGGCTGATGGAAACAGGTCTTTTCCCCTACAGCACAGCAGTTCAACCTTCTCCTAAGCTGATTTTCTACGACTTCTGAGTTTAAAACATGTAACTCTATGCAAATTCCATATTTTTATTGCAAATATTTCAATTCCCATGCACAGAATTAGTAAGTGTATGTATTAAACTGTTGTTTTTTTTTTTTTTTTTCCTTACAAAGATTAGGATAGGGCCTTTATTTAAAATAAATAAATAAATAAATAAATAAATAATCCTGACTGCTGCTGCCAGTTTGATTACAGGAAACTCCAGCCCACTTCTGACCTTCCCAAACCAATAGTTAACCCTTAATGAACTCAGTGTGTTTCATTTCATTATCCCTGAAGGCTTATGGAATTCAGTAGCCTTCAGATTTCAATAGGTGTTGTACAGACACTGTGCAGCGGTTACTTATCAAGCACCTGTTCAGAAGTAATGCTACTGAAAAAGAAAGAAAAAATAGGTAGAGGATGAGATATCAATGGTTCCTTCCAGCTGATTTGTACTGCAGATGCAACTACAAACCTGCCTTAAATGGCCTGGTTAAACATGGTCCAGAGCTGCTTACCTACTACTCCAGTTGTGGAAAGCAGCTGTCACCTCTGCTCGTGTTCTCTCCCTGAAACTCACAAGACTCAATAAACTGAATAAAAAGGGGATGTGATGCCACTGTAGAAAGCAGCATCATCTTGCTGGTACAGCTGTTATATTGCAATCAGCTTCATCATTCCAGTGACTAGAGTCTCCCAAAATGCTCATCAGTGACATAAGCTTTATGCAGTCAACAAAATAAAGCAAACCAACTGCTAATGTTTGCCTGTTCTTTGCTCTTCTTACCCAAAACATGTCCCTCACGAGATGCTGGAACAAATGCAGCTGCACTAAGATTAGCAGAGGGGAAACTTCCCTTTATGATTATTGAATGGTACAAGTTGTATTAGGAAGATCTTTCTTTTTTTCTCTCTCTTTTTTTCCACCCCCCATTCCAGGAATCCCTGGCATTGTTCAGAGCCAGGGATAGGAAACCAGATTACATGGACCACAGCAATTTTGCATGAGTAGGACAACTTTTAATTTCCCACTGTTCATAAAAACTGACAAGGTCTGCAGTGGGGTAGATAAATGGAACAGGATGAAAACAGGAGAAAAGAACATTATTAAATATTTAATAGAAGGTTTATTTTTAGAACCTGATCAAAAATAAGTTATAAAATGAAAGTTCTAAGCTTTATGATAAGATATATAGATTATAAATGATATGATTTATAAATTATAAAGCTTTTCATACCATTCCCTTCACAGTCAGAATCCTGAGCGTTCAAACAGAAGTCTGAACAGTAAACATTAGGTTTTTTTTCTTCTACCTGTTTAATCATTAGTAACACAGGTCAGAAACTGCCTCACTTTGAGCTGCAATTCCGCTTGTTCCAGATACACACTGTCTTCTTTCAGTCCCTACGATCAAAGCCTGGAGTGTCGAAGAGCTACGCTTTGATTTTTGTATTTACGCGTGAGAGCAACTCGTCCTTACCCAGGCTGATGGGTCTGGAGTTACCAAGAGAGCCAGGGCTGTCTGCCTGGCCACGGTGACTCTCCTGAGACCACGACCCACCGGGCACCTTTCTTCCGAGGGAACCGAGCGCTCTTTGCAGGCAGCCTTTCCCCCGAGCTGCACAACTGC
>NW_010300219.1:24593-31436 GCF_000700745.2 Antrostomus carolinensis | reverse complement strand
CAATCCCCAATATTCTGTGATTCTGTGAAAATCAGTGACCTGTCTTAAGAGCAGACACTTCACACTTTGGGTCAGCCTGTTTTTACAAGCTTGGAGTGACTCAAAGATGACCAATTTAAGCAGCCAAACTTTTACATAGCTAAAGTTTAGAGAGGTGAATCACGCTTTTTTTTGTTACTAGAAGATCTGAGAGAACTGAGAAGATGAGAACGACACAGAAGATCTAGAGGGTCTAGAAAGGATTAGATGTTTTGAAGAAGTATTGAGAAAAGACTGAAGACTACATAACAATTAATAAGTATAGGAAAAATGAAACCTTTGAGGAACGTGTAAAAATATTTGAGGTGGTATAGATTAATATAACCAGGAAAATTAAAGCATATTGAGGGGTATTTAGGATTTTGCATAGAACTCACAGGCCACTTCAGGTGAAGGAAATTAATAAGTTGCAAGGAGAAAGTTTGAACCTCCACTAAGATAATTCTTTTTCTCCAAGTTCTCACAGTTTATGACTTAGTATTGCAGCACTGTCAAAGCATTTAAATCAGAGGAACTGCAAAATGGAAGGATAGCCAAATTGTTCCAACTCAGAGAGCCAGTTAATAGCTGCCTTCTTTAAAATGATTCACTACCTGAGAATATGGCAGCTGCATGTTATGGTCAAATTCACATGAGCAGTAACTCTTTGCACACAACGCCATGTTTCTCAGAAAATCACTGCTCTTCTGGGTAACCATGTTCTATGGTGTAATTGTTGATTTTCTGCTTTTATTTCAATTTGTAGCAAGTGCAAAGCAAATATACTAACCCCCAGGGTTTAATGGTAATACTTTACTAGGAAATATTATGGCATTATTAACTTACATTTTATAGGAAAATCTGGATTTTTTTGTATAAATTTTTATTTTATTTGTGACAAAATTGGAAATTATTTTTACAGTAAGTTTTGACAAGATGATACTTATCACAGAATCATAGAATGGCTTGGATTGGAAGGTCATCTAGTCCAATCCCCCTGCATTAAGCAGAGACACCTTCAACTAGACCAAGTTGCTCAGAGCCCCGTCCAAACTGGCCTTGAATGTTTCCAGGGATGGGGCTTCTACCACCTGTTCTACTGGAACAGTGGCAACCTGTTCCAGTGTTTTACCACCCTCATGGTAAAAAATTTCCTCTTCATATCTAGTCTAAATCTCTCTTCTTTTAACTTAAAACCATTATCAGTACAGGCCCTATTAAAAATTTTGCTGCTGTCATTCTTATAGGCCCCCTTTAAGCGTTGAAAAGTTGCAATAAGGTCTCCCTGGACCCTTTTCTTCTCCAGGCTGAACAACGCCAACTCTTTCAGCCTCTTTTCATAGGAGAGGGTTCCAGCCCTCTGATCATTTTTGTGGCCCTCCTCTGGACCTGCTCCAGCAGGTCCATGTCTTTCTTGTACTGAGGACTCCAGAGCTGGATGCAGTACTCCAGGTGGGGTCTTACCAAAGTGGAATAGAGGGGCAGATGCACTTCCCTTGATCTGCTGGCCATGCTTCTTTTGATGCAGCCCAGAGTATGGTTGGCCTTCTGGACTGTAAACATGTGTTGCCAGCTCACGTTCAGCTTTTTGTCCACTAGCACCCCCAAGTCCTTCTCCTCAGGGCTGCTAAGAGCTGGATGCAGTACTCCAGGTGGGGTCTTACCAAAGTGGAATAGAGGGGCAGATGCACTTCCCTTGATCTGCTGGCCATGCTTCTTTTGATGCAGCCCAGAGTATGGTTGGCCTTCTGGACTGTAAACATGTGTTGCCAGCTCACGTTCAGCTTTTTGTCCACTAGCACCCCCAAGTCCTTCTCCTCAGGGCTGCTATCAATCCCTTCATCCACAAGCTTGTATTGATACCGGGGGTTACCCTGACCCAGGTGCAGGACCTTGCACTTGGCCTTGTTGAACCTCATGAGGTTCATATGAGCCCACTTCTCGAGCTTGTCCAGGTCCCTCTGTATGGCATCCTGTCCTTCAGGTGTATCAACCGCACCACTCAGCTTGGTGTCATCTGCAAATTTGTTGATGGTGCACTCAAACCCACTATCTATGTCAGTGATGAAGAATTGTCCAGGTCCCTCTGTATGGCATCCTGTCCTTCAGGTGTATCAACCGCACCACTCAGCTTGGTGTCATCTGCAAATTTGTTGATGGTGCACTCAAACCCACTATCTATGTCAGTGATGAAGAAGTTAAACAGTACTGGTCCCAGTATGGACCCCTGGGGGACACCACTTGTCACCCGTTTCCATCTGGACATTGAGCCGTTGACCACTACCCTCTGGATACTTTTTTTTTTTATGTTGAATTGTACATTTCTTCATGTAAATGAGTTTGTTACTATCAGTTTCCATTAACTTAAACAATTCATTGCTTTTGCTTGCTGAAAGATCAGTTTTGTCAACTTTAAACATGTTGATTTACACTTATTTATGATGATGGGTCTCAAATTAAGGATGATATAATTAAGCTCTGACTATGTCACCCACTTGCCTTTCCATAACCCCGTGAAGTTGAGCCATCCTGTCTTGTAATATGCAGCCTTTTATACTGAATGAACAAAGCTGAGTTTGACATAAAATATATCCTGGAGTCAGACTTCCAAAGCTCTTAAAATTACTCATGCAGACTCAAGATCTAATTATCTTTCAGCTTGCTTTCTTTTACCATGAGAATGGTCAATAAAGTGGGGCCAAAGCCAACTCACAAATGACATTTTAGATGCTAATGGGACGAGGGAGAAAGCAGAAAGAATTTTCCAAAACTGGATATATCCCCTGTCTCCAAAAGCACAAGGAAACTTAGGCACCATCGAGTTTAAATGCATTATGGTACAGTTCATCTTATACTGTTTAGTATGCACTGAATGCATAGGGGGAAGAGAATGAGAGAAAAGTAAATGGATTCAGTACAAAATAAATGGGAAACATAAGGCTTTTGAGAGCAAGACAACATTTCACTGCTTCTTACTGTTTTCTTTCTTTTTATTTTAGGCTAAAGTAGTTTATCCTTTATATTTCCAAGTTTCTATATTTATCTGTGAAGCAGCTGGTGCTGTTTATTCTGGATGATTTAATTTATTTTTTACTATGTATTCTAAAGACAGATAACTCTCTTTTCTAATGGTTTTACTGCATGCTCTTTAAATTGAAATGGTTGATCAGGTTTTTGCTACACTGTCTCCTGATTTCTTTGAAAGAACAATTAGACTTCAGTGCATTTTTCTTAAACAAGATATTTAATCAATGTGAGGAATGGACTTGAATAATGCTGTATGTAGATTCGCTAAACACAAATATCAGGTTTCTGGGGAAAGCTTCATTTAGAATTTGTTCTTTGGTTAAGAAATTTACAAAGGCTACAAATATAGTTGCAAAGTGATGTGTGATTTCCTATCAAGATCCCAAATAAAGATACATTTCAATGAAATGTATTTGCCTTAATCAGTCCTCTAAGACTTAGTTTTAGATAACACTGTCTTTTTGTTCATGTTTTATTGTGAGACACATACAAGAACATAGGAGTCTTCTGAAACATACATTTTTACATTGCTAGTATAAATGTACTTGTCATTCCAGCAGTATTCTTTACTTTTTAAAATGAAAATATTAGTAAACATAATTTATCCTCATACTCATTCTGATCTGATTAGACTCAAGTCATACATCTGTTGACTGGGGGAAAATAGATTGGTTACTGTGGCAGAAAGAAGATTTTACTCTATAAAGCCGTTCAAGAAAGAAGTGAACAGTGTATCTATAATACTGCCTCTTTCTTTTTCTGCTCTGCTGAAGGAAATGAATGGAGAACTGTAAGAAAGTTGTTACTGCTTGCAGACTCTACCTTCGATGACCCCTGAGAAATAAATCTGTGGTTGTTTCTCATGCAAAATTCCAAATAGCAGGAGCATTGCCATAGCTGACTCCTACGTGCATTGCTGATGCTGTTTATCTCTGCTAACACCTAAATGATCCACCGAGAGGATACCATCTACATTTACTATAGGGCAGATGTCAGCTGAAAAGGAAATAATGCTAAGGTCTAAAAAAATAAAGGAGGATGAACATTCAGTTGTAGACTCATTCACTTTTAATTCATTTGGGGGATTTTTCATGTTCAAGCCTAGGCATTTTTTTATTTTTTTTTCTGGGTTTGGTGATTTTTTCTCTTCACTCAAAATTTTTTAAATGCGTGATGATTAGGAGAAAAATTATGCTTTAGAAAACTCACTAGTATAACAATCTCTCTGTCTTAGTATAATTAGGGAGTGGATGAGAAGGAAAGTCTACAGGTGCCTAATACACCACCTCTTCAGAAGTGCAGATTTTTTTATTTTATTTTATTTTTTTTTGAGGGAAAGTGATTTGCAGTTGACCTTCGGTTTCTTCTCTCAGTCTTTCCTTTTTACAAAAAAGAGTGGGGGCTTAAAATCAGTTTATCATCCACATCCAGGGCTGGACATTCAAAGCAGCTCAGCTTGCTAAATGAGTCATCTGAAAATTTGACTGTAAGAGTGACATCAGGAGCAGGTGTGCACTCTAACCATTTCTGAGAAATCTGGCCTTCATGTGCATCCTAGAGAGCACTGTGTGTCTGCTGCATCTTAAACCAGTGCTCTGAGAGAAAACATTGTCTTGCATAGTCGTTATGTAGAATCAGAATCTGTTTTTTACATTTTCTAGAATTTATTTTGAACTACTTCATAGCTTGTGCATGTCGATACATTGAATGGTATCACTCCAGCTGTGTTACTGATATTTTCTGTTATTGAACAGAGGTTGTCAGTAAGTAGCAATTCTCTGTTGAATGAACACAGGAAAATCTAAAGCAGCACAGAGTAGTATGCTTTGAACTGTCATATTTCTAGGCAGGACAATACAGTAAATGATTATCTCTGCTGTATCAGAGCGTCAGCTACTTTGAGACACCAAGTACAGCTAAAGCAAGTGTTTAATATTTGTTAAAGTTCAGGGAAGGATACCTGACATTCAGTCGTGGCTCTGGAGTTGATGATCTGAACTCAAAACTGGCCTGGAGTGAGGGAAAAATAGTTACCTAAGCAGAAAACTTTTACTTCTCTTCCTCCCAGCTGTGATATGAAGGTTTCTTTGTTAGTACCTCTTAGTCATTTTACAGTCCTTAGAAAAAAGCACCATGTAAAAATTTGAAGTACAAACTGCCATGTTAAAAAGAGTAACAGAGAAGTACAGGTGCTCATGTATCTTTAAAAGCCAATAACAGCATTTTTTTAATGGGTCTACAAAACAATTCCTTAAGATCCAGCCCTTGAATGACATGTTCATACCATTCATACACACTGCTCTTTGGGGAGCAACACAGCAAAGTACAAGATGAATGCAACTGGCCAGAGTTGAGTACTTTAAACTAAAGAGAGCAGAGCACAAACTTCATCCAGGCCCCAGTCACCTTCCTTCTCCAATCTCTGCATGCCACACTGTTTGTGCTGAGTTGGCTTTATGTATGAGACAGTTGTCTGAAGAAGTTAATCAAAGGGTGCTAGTCTTGGTTACTGAAAGGCTGTTTGTGCATCCTAGATACTGATAGCACCTATACCAGCAACTGAGCTGCCAGTAGTAGGGTTAGGAGATGGTGGGCGATATCTCAAGGGAAAAAGGAGTGAGAAGGCAGTGTCAGGAATCCTGAAATCATCAGACACCGCTCCTTTTTGAGGAAGGCAGCAATGGAGGGAGGGTGATGTGGCAGAGCTACATATGCTGCCTCAGAGAGCTGATGGGGGAAGGCAGCAGCAGAAGTCTGGGCAAACAATGAAAAGAGGAGAATGAAAAAACAGCAGGCTGGTGGAGGCTGGAACCAGTGTTCTAGGCCAAGGTGCAATTTTAGCATAAATTGTTTTCAGTAATGACAGCGGTGAGAACTTAGAAGAGGAACTGTCCCTACCAGAAGCTCACCAGACCTCTTCTGTCCAGCTCCCACTGACTGGTGAAGGCAGCCTGGTTCTTGGTCAGAGGTTGCCCTTACCAGGAGCAGCACTGCAACACTGTATTCTCAGCCTGTTCTAAATATACTGCTCTATGAGTCAATGCCATTTTCTTTTTATTGTTGCACTGACTTTGCAGGAGTCCCTGGAGGAAAGAGAGTTTAGGAGGCCAGATAAGATTTGTGTCTGATGGCCTTTTGATAGCTCTGGGGCTCATATAACTTTGATCCTTTCTATTCAAATACAGTAGTATGTTTTCCACTGTTGTAAGCCTGTTGATGTTCTAGCTGAATAAATATATCCTTATTAATGTTCATTTGTGCATAAGCTTACATTTCTGCTTGTGACTGGATCTTGACTGGCAGCCCACCGATGAAAATGCAGCCCCACTCCAAGCGCCAGCCAGGTGAGCTTGCTCACTGCCAGCGTCTAAAGGTATTGTGTCTTTAGGGGCAGGATATAGTTCATAATCCGTTACTATTTAATTGTGTCCTCTCTGTTGATACCGCTATTGAGGGCACCAATTAGTTTCAATTGTGCAGGTGGTTTTAGTAAAGCAGACAGTTAGGTTAATGGGAAATGGACTGTGATCATCTACCTCATTTCACAGAGCTAAGGAGCAAGAACCTAATTTGAATCGAGTTCAATTATTCTTGACTGGAACTTGCTTTAAACTAGCAACCTCAGTGCAAAAAGGTTGTTGAGGCCATTCAGCCTCTTGATTTCTGTTTTGCATGCACAGGTCTTTTCATCAGAAGTATTTGACAGTAACTGGCTCTGATGCAGCCAATGAAACATTCCTTTTTGGAAACATCTGATGGAGGGTTCCTTCCCTGCACAGCCATTTTGACATTTAATTT
>NW_010300219.1:12160-24582 GCF_000700745.2 Antrostomus carolinensis | reverse complement strand
AAAACTTTTCTTATCTAAACACACGGATAAATCATTGCTCACTTAATGAGAGTAACTGCACTAGAAATATTATCATATGACCTCTTACAGGATTTTAATCATCTCATAGATCTGTGTTTTGTTGTGTGGCCCTAATCCTGTGTGTGCAGTTAAGTGTTTAACACTGTTTTCTGTCCCCTATTCTGATTCTGAAAACTTGTGGATGATAAAAGGCAGAGGGTGTAAAAACAGGATAGGAGGTGGACAAAATTAGGGTGCAAATGGAACTACACAGATGTGCTCACAAATGAGTGATCATTTCCCCAGAATCCAGAGACCTTGTGAGGGCACTGGAGAATTAAATGCCTTGTTCATCTTAGGACACAGATCTTGCCACACATACATACTTGGCTTAAAGGTCATGTAACTGCTGGTCTTTCTTATTTTCTCTTTCTGTAGCATTTTGAAACAAGGCTGGCTCATCCTCACTGTCATGTTGTTTTTCTTTCTGTTTCTCTGCAGGGCTCTAGTCCTGGATGTTCATACTACAGACTTTTTAGCTTGATCTCAGTTTCTGCTTGAACAAGGAAAGTAGATCTGCTGGTAGGAAAATGTGGTTGTGAAACAGAGAATAACTCTTTCCACATGGTGCACCTTGCAGTCAGTGTACTGTGTCTCACTCTTCCTACCTGAGCGAGTCCTCCAGCAATAATACCTTGGTAGGCTATGAAAGGGAGCCCATGATACCTTTCTAAAGGACAGAGATCATGCATGGGAACAGCCTTTAATGGTCAGCAGACGAGCACTGCAAAAACACAACACCAAGAGGCTGAGACAAGCTCCAGAACAACTCCACCCCAATTCTGCTACATCTCACCACCCATGTGCAAGGGGCATGGAGCTAGGACTGCCATGCTCTGCTCAGCAACAGCCCTTCTGGTTACCTCCCTGGTGTCTGAGAGTGGGATGCATCATTACTGCAATCACTGGATCCTGAGTGATGCTCAGTGGTACTGTCCTCTCCCAACAGTCCTGCACCCGGTGGTTGTGCTCCCAGTTGAGTGTCCCAGTGCACTCCCTCACTTGGGAATGACTCCTCCACACCTCAGGAAAAAGGAAAGGGGAACTGCTTAGAGCTGTGACCATGACCAAAACAAGAGATGCTGGGAAAAATCTCCAGCAAACTTGTCTTCCATTTCCTGCTGGTGAAGTCGAGTTGATTTCTTCAGCAATTAACAGTTTCTGTATGAGAATGAATTAAGTGGACCTAGACTCTTCTAAATGGAAAAGAGACAAGTGAAGAAGAGTATTTAGGAGCCTGTATGATGAAGAGTGACATTGAGAGGGTAGGTAGTCACTGATCGCAGTCTCTTTTGATACAAGGACTTAGGGAAATGAAGTGAAGCTGGAAAACGGTAGGCCCAAGGTAAATAAAAGGCAGGCATTCTTCAAACAGCTGGTGATTAGTCTGTGAAATGCCTTTCTACAGCATCTTGTGAATGTTAATGACTTTTAAAAGCAACTGGACATATTAACCAAAAAAAATCCATCAAAAGTTATAGACATAATCACCTTTGTCTAATGATGTCCCCTTTCTTGGAGGTGAGAAAAGCATTTTTGGGAAGTTTTATTAGGTTTTAATTTCTCACATTCTATGGTTGTATCTGGTTGTGGCCACTGTCAGGGGCAGCATCCTGGACTTTGGTTGTATGCTGATAAAGCCTTTCTGATTTAGTTGAACCCTTTTCTGAAGGATGATTCACGTCATGCCATGGCTTTCTGAACATCAGGTACTGGAAAAATGGCAGCAGGCAATATGCTTCAATAATATATGGTAAATATTCTCCAAAGACCTGCATGAAAAGGTAGTCCTTTCACACAGGAAATATGAGCAAGGCAATGCTGTGTGTTAAATAGATGAGTAGAGAGAGACCATATGGTCCATGTCAGAGGGCTTTCTAGTCATGAGGTGCTAAAGGATATGGGCAAACAAATCTTGTACCACTGTGTGTGCTACCTGATGGCCAGCATGGATACACATGATCCACGCCAGCAGAAGAGTACAATGGTCTGGACAATGTGAATATAAGCTGGTCCCTACCAACTGACCATAGATAAATGTTTGTTCCCTTAAATTGATTTCAAAATCTGCATGAACAAAACCAAGTGAGCTAATGACTAAAATTTTTTTTATGAACACTGAGTACCCAAATGGTATTTTTGGGGGTTTATTTCCTCTTATATTAATAAAAAAGTTATCTCGAGAAGGAAAAAAAAAATCATTATTTTAAATTAATTGCGTTTTTGGTTTGTGTTCAAAAGTAAACAAGACATTGAGGAAAACAGGGGACTGTGTTGAAATTATTATTGTTATTATTAAAAACAACTCTTTTGGGCCTGTGGCTAGGTTGGAGGGAGTAATAAACATTTCAAAAATCAAGGGCTAATTTACAAGGGCTGAGCAACTGTGGTAAGAATTTCAAGGGAGCTCATGTCCTACTAAAACTATGAATAATCTGTCTTTTGTTCTTAAAATTTAATGCTATCAATTTTCTTTTCAGGAAATGTTACTATAGAACCAGGAGTATAGCCAAGACACTATTATTTTCCCTCAATATCTCTTCATGTGTTAACCATAAAGTCAGGTTTGGCACAGGGAATGTGTGATTACGCTTTATTTATCTAATACAGAATTTTAGTAAGGTGCAAACACAGTTCTCTTAAATATTCAATAGTTTCCATTCTGAATAGAAAAATGTAAATATCCTATAAGATTTATTAAAGGTGTCAACAAAACAAGCATAATCTGACAATTTAAAGGATTTACTCATGGATAGCATTTATTTCAGTGTCTCCTGAATCCCAAATCGTAATTGAATCGAACTAACTTTTATCTGACATCATGAAGATTGAGCCTATTCTAAGAGTGTTCACTCTGTCATTGAGAGAAATGGATATCCTCAGCTCTGAAGTCCACTCTGAAGAGAAATACTCTTGAACCATGGCATTTGATAAACAGTGTTTGTATCACCCTCCAAAAGTAAACGGATTTGGAGATTAAGTGATGATTGCTAGTACAAACATGCTTAGAGGTTGTTATTTAAATGTGATTATTATTTCAAGCAATCTGTATTCAAGCTGTCTTAGAATACAGAGGTAACATGGGGTAAAATTATCCTTACATCAATTGAAAGAATTTGTTTATGTATGACATATCCCTTAATTATGTGAAACAATCAAGGGAGTATTTACTGCCTTCTTGATGAAAAGACCAGCAGCTCAGTTACTTTTAGAAAAAAGTAAAAAATGCCTTCCTGATTCAGCACAGAATTCATTCAAGCCTGTGAAAATTTGTATTAATTCAATATATCATTATTATAAAAACTGCATTGAGCAGAGTTAGCTAATGCAATAAAGCATAATTTAGCACTTTTATTTTCAAAGTATGTTTGCATGTGAATCCATTCTCACATTATAATGCTTTCCCTTTGTTTTATGATCACTATTAGCATAAAACAATGTTTTTCTCTTCAAGAAAAACATAATTTAATATTAAGGCCATGTCTGAAACTGAATAATTGTGAAAAATAGTTCTGCTGCTCTCTGGAGAGCTCTTGAGCAGCACAAGACCCCACGTTGAAGAAACACTTCTTATGGAGATCAGGAGAAGCTGAGGCCTCAGGTCAGTGAGGCAAATTGAATGTAGAGCATGTGCCCGTGCTGATGCCTGTGCAGTAAGTGAGCTGCAAACCTGCGTGCTACATTAATCCTGCCTTTGTGCTTTGATGCATAGGGAATCAAGATCCTAAATTCTCTCTAACTGTTTTTTTCCAGCTTGTTGGGCATGGAGCTCCTCCTTCACATGCTGTCACAAACTAATAAAACATGCAGAGTGGTGAAGGGAGTGATTCTCCAGGGACCTTAAACTGGCCAGAACTTTGAAGGTGATCAGGTGATCCACTTAGATGTTTCTCTCTAATGAGCTTCCAAACAAAAGCCTTTAAGCCACCAATGCTCGGTTGTATTAGAAATACAAACTTAGATAATTTTTTTAAGTATCACAATCTCAAAGTGACTAGCAATAAAAATGTCTTATAAACAATTTCCTCTACTTTCTTCAAGTCTTTGCATTCAGGCTTACATTCAGCCAACTCACAAACTTTCTGTATTGCAGCAAAATCTGCACTGTCTCTTCTGGACTTTTACCACCAGCTCTGAGGGATGACTGACTGCTCCATCTACTCTGCATCTGAACCCATGCACTGCTCCTCAGAAAAAAGCTATCATCTATCTCCCCTTTTTCTTAGAGGAGCCATGTGATCTCTTTTTTTTTTAAAAAAAACCATAATGCACAGCTGAGAACAAGAAAATCATACCTAAACATTTTCCTGGTAGGGGTTTGAAATTATGCATGTGTCAATGCTCAATACCTGCTAGCATCATGGGGGAACCTGTCTTCAGATACTGTAACACAGAGTGCTGTATACATACCCAAAATATATTTCTCCCACCTTAAATCACTGGAAGGCTTTGTGGATGAGAAGGAAGTTTTCATGTATCAAAAATTATCAAGGCTGTGAGCAGTTCTTCTGCCTTCCAATGGATCCCAGGCTGAAGAATTAAACTTTTTTATGTTCTCACTAGTCCAGAATTAATCTGTACCCTTAAAATGCCAAGTGATAAAAGAATTATGCTGTATAGTTTGATGTGTTTGTTATCTATATTTTATTTGTATTTCTAGAAATTTCAAATAATATTTTGCCCAATTTTTAATCTTTTAACAGAATGACTCTTCTGCTATTCACAGGCCTAACTTGCAAGATGTGGCTTCCCATGTCCCAAAATGAGATCTACGGGTATAACATGACAATGGAGAGAACATACTCAGTGCACTGGAACGTATTTCATCTTAGTTTGTGGATTGAAGGCCAAACCCATCCCTGAAAGTCGCCTACAGTTTCCCAATGAAGACACTTGGTGTTACAGGTGTTTCTCTGAGGTCAAAATATAGCCTTAAAATTTTAGCAGCCTTTCTCAAAAAGCTGAGAATGATAAAAGACTTGGACAATTTAAAATAGTAAGTCTAAAGTCAGTGTGAATTCTCTGTGTCTGGAAGCAGTGAGGGGAAAATAGAAATACGTTCCGCAATAATTTATAGGTTTTGAAGACTGATGGAGAAAAAAGTGCAGACATACAACAGAGATAAAAAGCAGTACTATTCTGAACAACCCACATAGAGAGATCAAAGTTAATTTGAAAACTTAAGTGTTTAAAGAAAAAGTAAAAAACAACTGAAGTAAAGAGAGGGTAATATTGAGGAAAAGAACAGGTTAAAAAGAAGTACTAGCAATTGCAGAAAAGGACAAGAAAAGAAAAGTAAAAAAGAGAGAATGTATCTCTCAGGAAGTTGCGGGGGATCATTAAAAATATCTTGATGTCAGAGGTATTTCAGAAAAAAACAGACTATTCCTTTGGATGAAATTACACATCAGTAGAGGGGAAAAAAGTTACTATTAGAAGCATTAAATATGATGCAGTTGCATGTAAGTGTGGAAAAAGAAATGTTCAGAATAATCCAGAGGCAGGAAGTATATGAGTACTAAGGAGGAAAACAAGCCTGTTTTGGTCATGGCACTGAGTTACAGTTTTAAATTAGAAAAGCTGCTGTTGCTCTCCTAATTGCATGCACTTTGGACGCTTCTCCAAATGTTTCAGAGAGATTATAGGGTTTGAAAAGGGAAGTTAAGAAATGGAGAGAAGGAGGAAATTAGCACACTGTGTCAGAAAGAGCAACACACTTCCACTTCCTCATACTCTTGGCCTTGTGTCTTCTTGAACACCCTTGTGTAAAAAACGGTGCTTTATCTTCTCATAATGTATTTTCAAGATGTTGCAGTTGTTAAAAATGTTCATGGTCTTTTGATTAGAAATCAGGGAAACATCAAGTAGAGACATAAGAAAGGGTTATTCCTATTTCTCTAGCATTAATGAAACCCACAAAACACTGAAATACATCAAAGGGAAGCTGAGATGTTGGACAGAATTAGGAAAAAGCTGTAAGAACAGTATCAGTCCTAGAAAGTCTGCTCTCAAGAAAAGGTTAGAGAAATTTGATTTTATCTTTGCCAAGGTCAAGAAATACTTAAACAAGGAAGAGAATTCAGAAGCAAAATTTCCTTTGATCTGTTAAAAAAAAGCTTAGTAGGATGGCGTAGATAATCAGGGGTAAGAAAAAAAAAAGTATAAATAAAATCAATTATCAGGAATTTGGTTCCTGATGTTTTTAAATCTAGCCCAAAGTCTCTCAGAAAGCTACGCTCCTGCCCACCAGGAAGTTGTGGGCTTGATGGTTGGATCAGGTTTGATGGTATTTGGTATACAAGAAGTTGTATTAGATTATTATAACAATCCATCTGATTTTATAATGTACAAATCTTTTTAAAAACTTACTATTATTGCAAAATTCTTTCTCTGTCATTGTATTAAATCTGGAATATTTTTTTCTTTGACAAGGTAGGTTATTAACTCTGAGTACCTACAGGTTCTTGTGTAATTTAATGGACTTTCTCTGGAACCTACTGCTACATTTTTGAGTGCTTGGAGAAGCATTGTGTACACCTTCAATTAACACAAATTAGCAAAGGTATTTATGCTTTCAGAGCTTTGCAATTTTGTCATGGTAACACAATAAGAGCCATTTAACTACACAGAAACTTTTGCTCTATGTAGAACTGAATCCGCAGTTCTTATTTTCACCGTGCTGAAAGGAAACACACTTTCTTCTTCCAGCTTGTGTTCCTGTGTATAGACATACACACCTATATTTTAAAAAGTTATCATGTCTTCATATTTACAGACATGAAATATTTCTGAGAAAAGTATTTGTGCCTGTGAATGTTGAACCCAGCCATATAAAGTAGTTTCTTCTTCAATGAGGTGGGTAGAAAGAGATTCCTGTGCTTTACTGTCCTTCACATGAAGTCATGAGGCACTCTAAGAATTGAAGAGACTTTCTTGCACTTTGAAGATGTTTCTCTGTGTTGTTGATTTTAATGCTTCCTCTGTGGCTGTGAATCTTCATGTTCAATGTGTTGAAGTCTACAACTTCTGTAAGAAGTATTCACCAATCCAGTGTTTTCACTGAACAGCAAGCAGCAGTCCCTAAAGCAAGTTTTTATTATCCTTCTATACATCAGAGTATTCTCAGGGTCTTCTTTTAGCTCAGTGTTATTCCATACATATATGCTGTCACTTACAGATGTAATTCATTGAACATCATAGCAGTTTGGACACGTAATGTTTGCAGATGACTTGTACACTGTTAATATTTCATTGAATTGCATTGTTTGCAGTGGTTTAGGGGAGAAGGTTATTTCTCTAGTCAGATGAGTTGTTAAGATATGCAGTGGACTCTCAGGCATTTCTGGAAGCAGTTTACACCCTTTACATGTATTTTAACTCAGCCTGATTGACAACCTTGACTAAAAATATAGGTCACTCAGTGATATATAGCTTATCTTTCAGATTTCTATTTATCTGATTGCAGGAACACTTCTCCCCAGCTCCCACTTGAAATGGCAGCTCACCCAGGTGTTTTTGGTTACATTTACTCATAAGAGCTTCAGAGCTTCAAACTGTTTTTAACCATATCACTCATTCATCTGTGTAATGCATTTTATATTGTAGTATTGTATTTATCCCTCCTTTTTTATACACTACCATTGTCCTTCTGTGTGGCCCTGAGCTGATGTCAGAAACACTTCCTGCATTAGTATGTTTCTCTTGGGAAATCCTTTTTTCTTTTCCTAGGAGGCACTCATATGTTTCCCATGAAGTCATTTCAGAAAGTGCTGCACACTGAAGGCCCTGGCCTCTGGGCTACAGTCTGTCAGAGCTTAGGACACATCCCATGTTTAGAAGCTGCAAGTTTACTTTTATTTTTGTGAGTACCATTTCATGACATTTTGAGACGATTAGGGAACCCGATGGTCATTGAAAGTGCTAGTTTCCTCCTTGTGGGATTTTCTGACTATCTGATCCAAAGCCTTAAACTTCCCACAAATGTTTATTTTTTCATTTGAACAGTCTAATGAGGAACTGAGAAAAGGATGCTGACAGCCTCACCTAGCCCTTGTTCTCTGAAGCAAATGACCAGCTGTGCTCTAAGGCCAGCTGGATTAGGATGCTCTGGTTGCTGCTTTTAAGCCCTGGACTGGTAATCATGCTATGTGGGAAGCAATTTTCCTGAGGCTGAATTGCAGAGTAGCAATTACTTGGAATATAGATGGCTTTGGGACCATGTCCATCCTATGCTTGATTTGGTATCAGGGCTTGAATTGCAGTCTCCTGAATCTTAAGAGTCTCTCAAATAGCTCCATCGCCTGTGTTTACTGGTGTTTTTTATTCACTCATGTTAAAGCTGTTCAGGTTCATATAAATAGTACTTGTTAGAGCAGAGTCATTAGAACTCGGAGTCGGCACCTGTCAATGAAGAGGAAAAGCTGAGTTTTAGGTTTTTTCAGCCCTTAGGTGTACTGGGATATTTGATGCCGTGTCTTGAGCTACTGACTTCCTTACCAGACTCTGGGATATCCTCTGCCTGTTTTGCTGCAGAGGGATCTGAAAGCAAAGGAAGAAACTTATTTCAACTCAATGGCTAAGGCATTAAGCTGGTATAGGTCTTACTCTAGGGCACCCCCCTTCAGGGTGTTATTCTTCAGTAAATTATCAACCATCTTTCTTAGGTACTGGCACGAAGTGTCCAGGTAGGGACTGTATTATTACTGACCTCCAGCAAAGCTTAGTGATATTATTAGCACACAGCGCAAGGTGGAGTCTGCAACACAAACAGGATTCCATGACTTAGAGGGGTTCATCTTTCTCTATATGCACCTCCGAAAGAGTTTGGCTTTGAACATGCACTATTGGATGGTCAGTCCTTACTGTTATTTGTATGACAGTATTGAAGAAGTCCACAGTCTTAAATGGATTCTGTGAGGTTGTATTTTGAATGTGTGTAACCATCCAAGTAGAAATTCAACAAATAAATGCAACCCACAGACTGCACTGCAGAGAGGAGTGATGAGAACAGTCAGCAGTATACTCTCTTGTGTGCTTCTGAGTCTTGATCTCGTTCCTCAGCTCTCTGAGCCCTAGGACTTGAATACATGAGGGATTTGTGCACTGGCTGTACTGTGGTTCAGAGAGGAGAAAAGATTGAATGTGGCTTTGAAGTTAGAATCTGCAGAGCAGCTGTAAGAGCATGCATAGGGTGCAGTAATACATCATGGACAATATAATCTTTTTCCTCTGTGCTTCTACTCCGTGCGCCATGTATATATATATATATATATATATATATATGATACAAGACTGTGTATACAGAAAACTTGATAAATTACATATTTACAATAATTGATCTAAAACTGTGATACTGTGCACCAGAAGTGTTGAAAACTATAACTGAGAAGACATCACAGAATAAATATGACTCCAGTGATTTTCAAGCATTCAGTTTAGTGGTATCTAATTCAAGCTCATATTTAGAGTAACAAATCTTAGTGACTCTATTTTAGAAGCCTTAACAATAAAGAATAGGATGAAAAGAAAGAAAAGTAGTGAATAAGAAAAGTCAGCAATTTGGAAGGCAATTTGTAGATGTCAAGGTGACTCAGAAAGATGCATGTAGTCCTACAAAACCGGCAGGAAAGCAGCATCACTCCCTTTTCTCCCTTCTTCACCTCTTTTTCTTCCTTTGTTATTTTACTGCTGGACTGCACCTATTATCCTTTTTTTGGACTTAACTCCTTTTTTCCCATCTTTTCTGTAGAATTTCTTACAAAATAGTTGATAGTAGGTGAGGATAGCTATTCTTGTCCTGGATGAAGCCTTGTTCCTCCTCACTGTACACAATCATTCATGGAAAGTATACAGTTGAAGCTAAAATATGAAACACTTTCTGAACTTTTTCTGTTGCCATTCAGGCTTTTAATTTTTTTTTTTTTTTTAATTATTTTTTTTTCAGACCAGGCAAAATATAGGGCACATATAAGGTGAAAGAAATTATTTCTGATGTCCTGAGCTAATGTGTCCTCTAGCATTGTGGAAAGATATAAAATGCTATGTGGAGAGTTTGAAGTGTGAAGCATGAATTTAGTATGTCCTTTTAGTTATTTTCCTGATGGCAACCTGCAGTATTTAAAAATCTGTGAACTCCCCCACCCCAAATGGAGGTGTCAGAACACATTAGCACTGTTCCAGTTGTTTCCACAAATTCTCAGTCCTGCAATGTATGTGCAATCCACTGTGTAGCATATGTATTATGCCTGTCAACAATTTATAAATAGATCATGTGACCATGTTTTCAAAGATGCTGTAGGATCAACATGATCTGCAGCTGGTAAGAGGACAAATCAAGCTGCAATCTTCGCAGTGCAGCTTCTGGCATAGTGCTGAGATTACGTCTTTTTTTCTGCACCATGGACCTGTATTCTCCATAGATCTTATATTTTCTAGCTCCACTGGTGAAGACCACAGTGGTGTTTATTCCATCCGGATTTGCAGTAGCTTAAGTGAGAAGGGATTTGAGGACCAAGCAATGAAGCAAATGTTTGGTAAGTGACTGGGAATGCAATCTCATCGAACAAATGTGCCTACACTTTAGGCAGTTTCTGTTACATAAATAGGCATTGCTAATCTACTAGCGGTGAACATTTTAATCATATTTGTGTTATCAAACCTGCAGGTTTGATATAAAGCAGAAAATCTGTTGAGTTCTTCAAGATGCTCTTTTGTTTTAAGCACAGAGACATTCCATTGCAGTCTTCCCAGCTTTATTAATAATGTTATTAATATTCTTTTTGCACAGACTGGCAATGGAAAAGTGCCTGGTACTCAAGGGTGTTTCATTATTTAAAATGTAAATAAGAAAGGCTGCAAGAAATTAACCATCTCAGTAGGAGAAGAGGAACAAACCTTTACTCTGACAGATATGGGCTTATCACAGGTTTCATCATTCTTGCGTATGAAATACTTTATAGTTCTGTATCTGTAACATCAACAAGAATATGTTTCTTCGCTCATATACAGAATTATCTACCTGCCTGTTTCTTTTGGAAAGGAATCAAGATGAAAAGTTTCTGAATAGCCTGTAAATTGATTTTATTTTCAGAGAGTTATCAAAACTTTCCTTGATCCATCCTCTACTGCTGTGACTCAGTCCTCTGTGGTGGTTCACTGATGGACCATGACTTGTTCTTGAATCGTGCTGACTGGGAAGGTAGGGTAAAGAAAAGGCAAAGGTAAGTGTGTTTCATCTGTCACCCTTGAGCCCTTGGGGAGTTCCTGCATGTGAAGCTGTCTGCGGCATACATAAAGGAGGGACCTGAGCTTCGTCTTGGGCCTGTATGTCTCAGAGGTTTTTTGCTGTCTGTGGATAGGCCCATGTCAAACTGAGATGAGAAGGATTTGAACTAGCTGGGATTTGGCAGCTTTCATAGCGCTATTGTAAACCTGCAGTCAATGCGAATGTCAAGTTGGTAATTGGTATCTGCATTACAGAAGATATTTCTCTACAGTTTTTTAAATGAGCAGCACTGCTCTCCCACTAGTCTGTGCTTTTTTTCTTTTTTCTTCAGGTACTTCAGAATCACAGTGAAAAGTGGTATGAGAACAGGCCTAAGGGACCATAAGTCGCCCTGCCCTGCTGAGAGGTTTTGGGCATTAGATACTAGTAGTCCACACACAGCAAATACAGCTGCTTTCCTGTGGTTCTGTGGTTCTTCTTACTGGTACCTGCCCCAGCTACTGAGAACCTCCAGAACTGGGTAGAAGGAGGATGTGAATATCCCAGATCTGGTATTGTACAACAGTCATGAGCTTAATCTAGTTAAATATGTCACACTGCTTGAGGCTTGAAAATCACACCATACCATTGCCTGGTCTTTCACTGGACATTCATAATGACTGTACAGTGAAAATTTAAAAAAGGAGATTATAGATGTAAATTCTCTGGATTTTAACTATGAGCTATTAGATATTTCTGAATCCATTAACAGAGTTTGGGGTAAAAAGCCTTTGGGACCCAGGTAATCAATCAGGGCTCCAGAACCTGGTAGTGTGAATAGTGTTAGGCAGTGACTGGATTTTAGTGAGGCACTCTGCCTACTTCTCAGATATACAGCAGCCATAGGAGATGAGACTTATGAGTTGTATAAAAAAAATCAGCACAACTTGGAAAGCCAGGGGGAATTTTTAGTGAGAAGTGTGGCACCAGAGGAGTAAGATTTTATATTCACCTTGAATTTCAGTTGGAATAATCCCAGTCTTGAACAATACCCATGTGAGAATGATGGTGGATTTTGCCGTCTTGTGTATGGGGCTAAAACAAAATAATGGAATTATTACTGTGATAGATTTTCATACAGAAAAGTGTTTCAGTTGAA
>NW_010300219.1:0-12132 GCF_000700745.2 Antrostomus carolinensis | reverse complement strand
TACTTCTTGCCCAAATTTATGTTTGCCTCTCAAAAGTTCAGTATTTTCTTCTGTAAAATGGTATGCAAAAATTGGTTGTCCTCTACTCACATCACCTCTGTTCATTTACAGCTTTTCTCCATAAGTTATGGAACACCTTAAACTGACCTCATGATAGACTTACATACTTTTGCAGCTTTGGAAACTGCAAAAGAAGTCATTATCACCCTTTTATACTTCTCTTTTCTTCTCTTTTTATAACTGCCTTCAGAGACACTTTCCAATTGTCATGTAAACTTCTGAGTAACAAGGGAAATTTTGGTTTGGACTTTTTGGGGTGCCTGGAGCTTCAGCTAGTGTTACAGCTTTGAAGAAATGACTACTTTCTTAGTACCAATTTCAAAAGATTTCCTTCTGCAGCTTTTTTTATACCTGAATTGGGAGTGATCATATTATCCTTTTCAACATTTATTAGTGTCGAGTGATCAGACTCATTGGAAACTGGGCAGGATGGAGAGAAAAAAAAAAGAAAGCAAATCCTGGTAAACTGGAATTATGATGTAAGCATGTACTTTTTGTGAAAATAAAATAGTAGTTCTGAAGGTTAGAAAATCCAAAGGTAAAGTTACATCTTCAGGAACTTATCCAAAATATTTGATAGCCTCACATAATGAACTAGATATTGCTGACACATCACTTGTTATCTTGAAGAGGGAGGCGAACATCAATCCACCCCACTCCTAAGAGTTTGATAACAGTGCCAGCGACAGATGCCCAGAGCCTGGAGAAAGATCACAGGTCAGCATGGGAACACCAGAGGAGTGGCACAATGGAATTCAAACCACTCTAGTGAGTAGATCGGCTTCATCAGGGGCCCAACTTAAATGCCTCTGTACAAATGCTCACAACATAGTGAATGGACAAGAGGCGTTAGAGACGTGTGGATACCTGGAGGACTATGACCTAGTTGGCTTCATGGAGACATGGTGGGATGGCTCCCATGACTGGAGCATTGGAATGGAAGGATAGAGGGTCTTTAGAAAGGACAGGCAGAGAAGACAAGGAGGGGGTGTTGCCTTCTATGTCAATGACCAGATGGAGTGCATGGAGCTCTGACTAGGGATGGATGAAGAGCCAACCAAGAGTTTATGCATTGGGATTAAAGGGAGGACAGGGACAGGTGACATTACAGTGGGGGTGACCTGACCAGGAAGACCAAGCAGATGAGGCCCTCTATAGACAGATAGGAGCAGCCTCATGTTCACAAGCCCTGGTTCTCATGGGGGACTTCAACCACCCTGATATATCTTGGAAGAACAACAAAGTAGGGCTTAAGCAATCCAGGAGGTTCCTGGAATATGTTGATGACAATTTCCTTCTCCAAGTGATCGAGGAGCTGACAAGGAGAGGTGCTATGCTGGACCATGTTCTCACCAACAAGGAGGGGTTAGTGGGGAATGTGAATTTCAAAGGCAGTCTTGGTTGCAGTGACCATGAAATGGTAGAGTTCAGGATCCTTAGGGAAGCAAGGAAGGTGCACAGCAGGTTCACCTCCCTGGACTTCAGGAGAGCAAATTTTGACCTCTTCACTGACCTGCTGGATAGAGTTCCATGGCATAAAGCCCTGGAGGGAAGAGGGGCCCAAGAAAGCTATTAATATTAAAGGATTGCTTCCTCCAAGCCCAGGACTGATGCATCCCAACAAAGAGGAAGTCAGGCAAAAATGTCATGGATGAACAATTAGCTCCTGGACAAATTCAAAGACAAAAAAAACAAGCCTACAGAGGATGGAAGCAAGGACAGGTAGCCTGGGAGGAATACAGGGAAATTGTCCGAGAAGCCAGGGAATAGGCTAAATCAAGGTAAACTCTGGCAGAATTAAATCTGGCCAGGGACATCAAGGCCAACAAGAAAAGCTTTTAGAGGCACATCAGGGATAAAAGGAAAAGTAGGAAAAATGTGGGCCCTCTCTGTAAGGAAACAGGAGACCAGGTCACCCAGGATATGGAGAAGGCTGAGGTATTCAATGACTTCTTTGCCACAATCTTCACCAACAAGTGCTCAAGCCACACCCAAAAAGTCACAGAAGGTGGAGGCAGGGACTGGGAGAATGAAGAGCTGCCCACTGGAGAAGATCAGGTTCAGGACCATCTGAGGAACCTGAACATGCACAGATCCATGGGACCTGATGCAGTGCACCTGTGGGTCATGAGGGAACAGGTGAATTAAGTTGCCAAGCCACTATCCATCATATTTGAGAAGTCCTGGCAATCTAGTGAAGTTCCCACAGACTGGAAAAGGGGAAACATAACCCCCATTTTTAAAAAGGGGAACAAGAAAGATCCAGCGAACTACAGGCCGGTCAGTCTCACATCTGTGCCTGGCAGGATCATGGAGCAGATACTCCTGGAAACTATGCTAAGGCACATGGGAAGTGAGGAGGTGACTTGTGACAACCAGCATGGCTTCACCAAGGGCAAATCGTGCCTGATGAATTTGTTGGCCTTTTATTATGTGGTTACGGCATTGGTTGATAATGGAAGAGCAAGTAATGTCATCTACCTGGACTTGTGCAAGGCACTTGACACTGTTCTACATGACATTCTTGTCTCTAATTTGGAGAGACATGGCCTGAGTTGATGGACCATTCGGTGGATAAAGATTTGGCTGAATGGTTGCACTCAAAGAGTTGTGGTCAACAACTCAATTGTCCAAGTGGAGACTGGTGACAAGTCGTGTCCCTCAGGGGTCAGTGTTGGGACTGGCACTGTTTTACATCATTATTGATGACATGGACAATAGGATTGAGTGCACCCTCAGCAAATTTGCCAATGACACCAAGCTGTGTGGTTCGGTCAATGTGCTGGAGGGACGGGATGCCATCCAGAGGGACCTTGACAGGCTTTAAAGATGGGCCTGTGCAAACCCCATGAAGTCCAACAAGGCCAAGTGCAAGGACCTGCACCTGGGTCAGGGCAATCCCAAGCACATATACAGGCTGGGTGATGAATGGCTTGAGAGCAGCCCTGAGGAGAAGGATTTGGGGTGCTGGTGGATGAGAAGCTCAACATGAGCTGGCGATATGCACTCATAGCCCAGAAGGCCATCCATATCCTGGGCTGCATCAAGAGAAGCATGGCCAGCAGGTTGACCAAGGTGACTCTGCCCCTCTGCTGTGCTCTGGTGAGACCCCACCTTCAGTACTGCATCCAGTTCTGGAGACCCTAACATAAGAAGGACGTGGACCTACCGGAACAAGTCCAGAGGAGGGCCACAAGGATGATCAGAGGGCTGGAGCACCTCTCCCGTGAGGACAGGCTGAAAGAGTTGGGACTGTTCAGCCTGGAGAAAAGAAGGCTTTGTGGAGATCTTATAGCAGCCTTCCAATACCTGAAGGGGCCTGCAAGAAAGCTGGGGAGGGACTTTTTACAAGGGCGGGTAGTGATAGAACAAGGGGGAAATGGCTATAAACTCGAAGAGGATAAATTTAGATTAGATATTAGGAAGAAATTCTTTCCTGTGAGGGTGGTGAGACACTGGCACAGGTTGCCAGAGAAGTTGTGGATGCCCCCTCCCTGGAAGTGTTCAAGGCCAGGCTGGATGAGGCTTTGAGCAACCTGGTCAAGTGGAAGGTGTCCGTTCTGATGGCAGGGGGGGTGGAACTAGGTGATCTTTAAGGTCCCTTCCAACTCATACCATTCTGTGATTCCATGAAAGTTTATCTGCTGTGTTGTTTATAAGGTATGCTATCGCTCATCTAATTTATTGTCCAACACATATGGTTAACTATTAATGAAAGGACAATACCATATGGATTATTAAACAAATGATATATGAAGACATCTGCTTAAGTGTATGACAGCTGAAAGATAGGTTAATATAGCATATGTCAATATATGCTAATCACTGGAATTATACCACTGCAGCAGAAAGGTCTAGATGATTTAATGTGTGCCTAAGGTTAGGGGCCTAAATCTGTATTTGGGCAACTGCTTCTCAGGGCTGCCAGATGTTAAGTATGCAGCTCACACTGTTCACTGAGCTCAGCAAAGGTGATGATTCTTAAGTCCTCCTTAAAATAAGGTCATGTGAATTTTGTACTACTCTGCCTACCTTTTGGCTTTGGTTTTAAAACTTTGTCCAGAGGTATCTGAGGGAGTGAGAGTAAAACATCTCTTCTGTTAGCTTGACTGAGATTTATTGTGCAACACACTTCTTCCCAAGAAAGATGTTTAATGCTATTGATTGCAAGGTTGCCTACTTAAAATAGCATAATGTGACAAATGATAGATACCACATAGAGCAAAATTGTAGGGTAATTCAAGATATGAGCATGTGTGGTATGTATATCAGAGTAGCAGCTTCATTTTTCATGAGGGCAAGTTAGAAGGTCGTCCATTTCACTTAAAGACACTAAACGTTTTTGTTAGTTTGACAGCCATTATGGGCTTGATTCTGTTATTCAAAGTAGTCATTAAACTCCCATTGACCTAAAAAGGGTAGGAGTGGGACCAAGCTTTTGAATATGCGAAGCAGACACTATGAGATGAAAAAGAACTAATGCGTAATATTGCAGAGTGAAAAAAGCATTATGGTGGTTGTTATATATAAACAATAACAATCCTAATGTTTATCTGATGACTTCAAATGTTTTGTACTGCAATACTATCTGTTAAGCATTTTCCTGTTAAAGTTAGGACCTTCTGAACCTTCTAAGAAATTTATGCATCTTTTCACTCTTGTTTTGTAGCATCATAGAGCAGACAAACTGCTTACATTTTATAACATTGCACTTATTCTTACCTATGGTTGTATGATGTTCTGTAAGCGTTGAGGAAGGTCATGGAAGTGTGAATGCTGTGAGAGAGAAGAAAAAGGTCTCTGTCTTGTAGATCTACACATAAACCAGCATGAAAAGTTTGTCTCTCACTTGCGTACTGTTCTGGCCCATGACTTCTGTATCCTTGGCTTCATGGAGCCTTCTACTTCCATAGAAACTGTGAGGATTGTGTTCAGGAGGAAGGAGAAATCTTGTTTTTTCTGCAGCTCATTATCTATGAATAACCTGAAATTGTTTTCAAGTTGAAAGTTATATTGATTTCAGGACTTTTAGTTCTTGGGTAAGTACAATAAACATCTCTACAAAAGGTGGATTTACAAAAAACATTACCTCGATTAGGCTTTTCTGTGCAACATTGAATTCTGGGTTCTGTATTATGTGGGAATAGAAGCATTTCTTCTGAAGAAAAGTAGGAATTCAAATGCTTTTCTCTGTGTGTCCTCTTGTCTAGCTCTGATTCGGCATTTTACCAAAATTCTTACAGAAAAATTTAGGAGAAAAAGAATATTTCTGTCATTGTAAAGCACCTTATGCCTCAGTACAAAAACAAAACCAAGACTTTTCATCATTTCATTTTTTCAATCTATTGTGTGTCATTGATGTCTTTCCTCCTTTATTGTAGCTTCCCATGAAACTTACAGCTATTTGCTGCATATGCTTAAGATTATCCAAAAACAAGACTGGGACTTGCTTGATGCATAAATGTTCTTCTGCTCTCTTGCTGATGCATGCTTCAGTCTGATAATACCCACCCAGATCTTTCCCACCTGCCCAGACGTGCTTGAGGAGGATCCAGGTGCAGGATTAGACCAAGAGACCACTCCTCATGGAGACCCAGTCTGTTATCCTGCTAATTACTGATCTCTGAGGTTTGGAAGTGCCTCACCTGAAGCAATGTTTTCCATTGCTATTTTTTGAGCACAGGTATGAGAGGAGGTAGAGAACACAAATATGTCTTCACAAAATGAACCTGAGGGCCATTTAGGTAGCTCAGCACTACCTCTGATTTTCACTAAAGTAACCCAAGATTTTTGCAGGACATGGTGAGTCAGACCTATTGCCTTCAAACCATCTTTCACACTGAGGTAATTTTAGGTAAGGGTTTTAACACCCACCCCTCAATGCCTTTAGGTATTCTTGTTTTCAGGAATCCAAAACATGCTAATTTAAAAAAAAATGCAGTCAGAAATACCTCAGTTTTATGTATTTCACACTTTTCCTAATGAAAAATAATAACTTCTTGATCCGAGGTAAACCAATGAAATAGTAGGTCAGCATTAAATCCAATCCTATGTCCCTTGAAATACCCTTGAGTTTAAACTCAAAATAAGTTTTATAAGAAGTTTACTATGGTTTGAGCTCAATTACAGTTTTAATTCAAAGTGAGGTGAAATGTTTAAATTTTCTTATTTTTACAGGACAGTAGATTAAATGCAGAAGCTCAGGGAATGTCTGCTTTGGTTTTGTGCTCATTCAAGCTCAAAAAGAAAGACAGAGGAGACTGCAAACATGCCTATTGTGAATCATAGATATATTCCTAAAACATCCTGTAAAGTAAACTCTTTCAGGTTTATAAATTGGTACATGTTGTTTTATAGCATTAATTTGAAAGGTTATTAATAATGTAGCCTGACTTAAAACTGATTTGAAATGAAAATGAAAGGAGATTTTGAAAGTAAAAAGCAGTAAAATCTGACAAATACAGTTTCATGTGGATGAGTAAATTCAAACTACTCAAATATAGTACTCTAAGGAATTTCTTTGCCCTGTCTTTGTTTGCAAGAATTTTAATCTTGTTACCTCTCCCAGAAAAGAGTCCAGAAAATTTTTCAAAGGGTGTCAGGTCTTTGTGTAATCCTTTAAGGAAGGCTTTGCTTGACTGCAGTTTCTTGTTTATCAAAGAATAATTAATTATTTAATTAAAACTGATGTGGCAAAGTTGCTTTGACATTTCTAAACATAGAACAAGGCTAGAAGGTCGGAGTTGTTGCCTGAAACACTATAAACAGATGAGAGGATTATTCCTCCCCTTGGTCATCCAGCTGAAAGCACTCAGTCTCTGTTTAGAAAGCTTATTTAACGCATATATGTGTCTGTAATTCTCAATATTTTTTCCTCTGTCTTTATTTCCTTGTTACAGATATTTTACTGTAAATCTAAGATTATCCCTTTTTAACTTAGAACACTGCAGTGGGTTCTTAATTGCAGTTAATTCTGATCTGTTTACATTAGTACTATCAAAGTAAGCAGAAAGATGCATTGCTAAAGAGAAAAGCTAATGGAAATACGAAAGTAAATTGGCTGAAATGGTCAGAGTTTTGTAAAACTGGTACTTTCAAAATTTGTACAACATGTGGGTAGACCTGCACACTCTCTGGGCTGTATTTGAGGAAGAGAGGATTGGGAAGGATGGGTGAATCTGGGACTTCCAGTACATCCAATGGCCAGAAAAGGAGGTCGCTCCTCTGGCAAAGATCATTGTTGCTTAGAATCAAATGTTTAAATGATGGAGTGCTTTCTGATATTTATTCATTCTGCACTGCCACTGCATGTAATTTGACATTTAAAATGCATTAATACTGTGCTACTTGATGTACTGTATTATGCAGCCTATCAGTTTTGAAATGGAGTTTAGCCTGTCAGCAAAATCCTCCTTGCTGTACACAAATAAACTTAGTCAACCTTGGATCATGGTGGCTTAGGGAACCTACATAATTTTAATGTCTCTGTCATATTTTTCCTTATATTTATTGAGTCTGACATATTTGGGTTCTATAGAATCTTTCTCTATATGTAAACATATGGACAGTCACCTTTGTGTCCACTGAACTGCAGGATTTAAATAAAATAAAGTACTTTAATTCTTATGGTTACTTAATGCTTGTACTTATTTTGTTCTTCCTTTATGTTTTTTACTCTTCCTTTGTGCTTGATGACTTATTTTCATCATTTTGAAACACACAAGTAATTTTTATCTCATATGATCAGTTATGTCATTACATAAAAACCCATCATGGATTTCAGCTTTGCACCTCAGTAGGCATTAGAAAAAAAATAGTTTTTCTTAACTGTTGTGTACAGCTACACTTTTGCAGACTCGGATAACTTCTAACAACAGCAGATGTGGTCTTTGGGGAGATCTAGTGATCAACCCAGCTATTACAACAGAAAGTTCAAGTAGGATCAGGTACTAAGAGCTTTCCAGGAACAGCCCATATCTTGTTTTTATAATGACTGACACAGATTTTACAAAATGTCTTGCTTCTTGCAGCGTGAAATAAAAATTCTTAATGACTTGGGGGAATAAAGGATACCAAAACCCACCTCTGAGGCATCTGCATAATATCCTGCTCTGAAATTCAGGGAGGTCCTCTTTCTTCCTGTTCTTTAGTTGACTCTTCTTGCTCCAGGGAACATATTTTAGTAATTGAGAGTTTGGCTAGGTAGTGATTTGGATAATTGAGATGAATCTGTATATATTTATATATACAACCTGCTCATAGCAGTCTTTCTTCCATGACTACTCCTGTATTTTTCCCATTACTTTAGAGGCATACATCACTAGTCTTTCATCTGGCAAAATGACAGCTTCAAATCCTTCTGAGGCTTCACTGAATGAAAGGTTGTTATTCTTGTTAGTCTGTAGGGGGTTTCTATTCTTTTCTCAAATGTGCAAGCAGTGTTTGCCACTGTCATATTTCCTGCCTCTGCAATGAACTTCCCCATAGTCCGAGGGACAATTTTCTTAAGGGAACAATGGCATAATGTGCAATATAGGGATTCATGCTTTGAGATTTCGGATCATTAAGAAGATTCTCTCTTTTTTTTTTTTTTTTTTTTTTTTTTTCTTTCTTCTTTCCACTGAAGTAACTTTTCTGGCACTGAAAACCTTTCCCTTTTTTGTAACATTCATGTCATCAAATACTTCTTGTAGTGTTTTCATGTTTGTTTTATAGCCCAGCTTTGTTGATGCTACTTCATGGGTAACTAGCCCTTACCTCTTCAGAGGCAGCTTCATTAATATCGAGTAACTTTCATTGTTGCACTCTGAAATCTACTGTGATATTTGCCAGCTGACACGTTACCTGCTAAGAAAACAAATGCTGAGGGACTGCAGATAAATCAAATGTATCTATTTAAAATATACTGAAGTCTAACAAGTTTCTCTTACTCTTTCCTGCTAGACCATCTTCTCTTCTTATTTTCTCATAAGAGAACATTTTTTCAATACAGAAATTATTCATGATCTTTCAAATTGCAGAGGTGAGGCACAGGAACTTGCTCCCATTTCTATATACTGTTCTGATGGAACAAAATATTTTCTCACCTATAGTAGAGACCTGAGGACACTAAGCTGAATTAGTGAAAATATATTTATCTTAATGACACAGATAAGACTAGTGAGTTTAACTTTACTGAACTATTGGAATAGCCCTTTGTAACAGAGGGAAGTGTTTCTAGCTTTACAGAGCAAGCCTCAAATAAGTTTTGATTGAAATACATTGATGCATCTTCCTACACTTTTATGAAAGTTCAGTTGCTTGTTCTATCTGATTTCAGTGAAACTTGCTATAAACACAGACTTTTAATGAAAATCAGACATATTTATAGGCTTATTGGTACTTTGGAGAAGAAATGAATGAAAATGACCATGGCGACATGCATTCCTTGACAATAGTAAAATATCTACTGGCTTTACTGGGATCACTATTAATATCCTAGGTTTTTTGTTTCCCTTTTTACAGTAATATCTTTAATTGCTAAAATAGTTATCATCTGCTCTGTGTTTTGTGAACATCTCTTCCACTCTCAAGAAGCACGGTCACATTTATATTCAGTCCTAGATATTTCTTTTGACTCCACAGTCTTTTAGACTTCCATGATTCACATATATCAAGCTAAAATCTTGTCATTGTTCATCTAGTGGATTGTTTGCCTTTTCTTTGTAGCCTGTCTTTCACTCTTTATCCCTGTAGTTGAATTCATTTGCCTGATTCCAAGCAAAGGTGACGTTTTACTGATAGCTTTAGGAAAGTGCCTCATGCCTGCTATTGGTAGGAGAAATCAGTTAAGAAATAAATGACTGCAGCTTGTAGATTTTTTATGAATGTCAGATTTTGTTGGGATTATATGCACACAGTAAAAGCAGTCACTTTGTATGTGCACTCTATTCCATGGCATGTAAATTTAATAAGGCAAAAAAATTAGCTTTACTTACAAATATTATTACACCTTTGCATGACTGAGGGATCAGAAGTTGTGTTAAGATCCATGTAATTATGATAGAGATTTTTAAAGCTTGCTGTGCTTTCAAAGAGTTCATCAGATTGTTTGATGCCAGTTTTGGTTTACTTTCTGCATTTAGGCTCAATAAACATTATCATTTGCATTAGATAAAACTACAAATTCTTATAATATTAGAAAATATTAACTTTAATTAAATTTGAATCTAATGTCTACTGGGGTCATGCAGTTATAGCCTTACTGTATGAACTTTTTTGTTTTTTACTTTAGGACGTTCAATTTTCACAAAATTCCAGTGTTATTAATGATGACTATTAAAAGATATCAGTTTGCATTACAAATGAAAAAATCTTCCCGAGAAAAATCAGTACAACTGAATAGGAAAGAAACTTTGTTCTCCTTTAAAATGTATCATTAGTCTGATAATTTTTTCTGAGATAACTTGTGGGACATAACCAAATACAGTCTTCAAAAAATGTAGGTATTACATTTATGCATATATAAAATATTACTAAGGACTAGAAGTATGAGAAGGGAAGGAGCCATAACACCCAATTTTAGACACTAGGAATTAGCTATCAAGTCTGAACTGGTCAATCTAGGCTTGCTTTGCAGGGCAATTCATTTTACTTATTCTTGAGGCTTATGATGAAATGACCTTTAGGAAGTGCTTATTTCTTTCCATTGAGTACAAATGGAGACTAGTTTGACTCAACACCATTTAGTTAGGGCGGATGAATCTTACTATTTTAGCACAAGAAGATACCAATTACTTTCAGTCTTCAAAACTAGTCTTTATTTAAACAGAAATATATGAATTAGAAAAGGAAAATGCTTTAAATAATGAAAAAAATCAGATCTTCTGAATGAGTTAAAATGAATGCTGAAAAAGAGCTCTTTCTCTAGCCCTTGTGCTCTTGCAAGAAAGTTCGTTTCCTCCAGTATTGACAATCCAGCAATTTAAGTGCTTCCAAATACATTTGTGGCTCCCTGGGAGAGATCTTTTCCAGCTGTGTTGGGCTGAGGACATGCTCCTCAGAGCTGTCTCTCTGCTCCTCTCAGGAGTGTCCCACTCCCCACATGAGCTGTAGGCACCCTGCTACATCCCTGCATGCCTCATCCTCCGCTGTAGACAGGTCTCCAGGATGAGTATGCATAGATATTTGTTGGGAAAGCACAACTCTCTCTCCTGTTGCTTTTTTCTGTAGTGGTTTGACCTTATCCAGACTGCAGTAGCTGAAGGAATCAGTCAGCCTTTCTCTCCGCTGCCCAGCTGCAGCCTTTTAGCCCAGTTTACAATCAACAGGCTTAAACACAGTAAATTGTGGAACATTAAATACTTTAAAATCTTACCACAAAATGGTCTTTCAGAACTTCACCTACAAGTTTCCCAGGGAATTTCCCATTTCCATCTTTCCATTTCCAACTTTCTACTCTCCCATGGCACAATTTTGATTGTTATGGCTAACACAGATAACCATGAACAAGGTTTCATAATCATGTCAGTAATGGAAAAGTGCACTGCACAGACTGGAACTACTAGTATTTATCACCTTTGCATTGCAGGGAAGTGTGTGGGAAAGAAACAAGATATACTTCAGAGCTTATTGTGAACAGTACTTTAAAAGTTTGACATGTCCTACTCATAATACTTATGTTTTTCCTTCTGCACATGCCTAGAACTGCTTTGGCATAAGTACTCAGGTGCCTGACTCCAGCCTCCACTCCTGGGGATCAGCCTGCATTATTTCAGGAGGAGATGAATTATATTCCAAAGTACCTAACAGATCTCCCTCTCCAGTAGCAAGCACAATGGTTAGAAAAAATAAGCTTTTCTCCTTCAGTTCTTGGGTTAGTGTCCTGCTTATTTAAGCAATTATATAAGAGATGGACCATAACACTGTCTTCTTTTTTCTTCCCTGTTTAAAAAGGAAAACAGTGAGGTGTTTCAGCTCTTTGACAAAACAACTGCAGGTGCTAGTAAAAAAAATCACTTTCCTTAGTGGATCAATTTTCTCCTCCCTATTCTTTTTTCCTTGTGAAATGAATCATAGAATCATAGAATGGTT
>NW_010300218.1:77245-101563 GCF_000700745.2 Antrostomus carolinensis | reverse complement strand
GCTGCCCTGAGGGGTGCGAGGCTTGTGAGGTACCGGGGCTGTGTGAGGGGGTTTCAGGGACTCGTGTGGAGGGACAGGGCAGCTTGTGTGAGTGGGGCAGTGCTGGTGGTCCCGCAGACAGTTCAAACCATGGGAAGCCATGTATGAGCACCCACCCTCAGCCTGAAGTGTCAGGCTGGATGGAGCCTTGAACTATCTGATCTAGTGGAGGATGTTCCTGCCCAGACTAGATGATCTTTAAGGTCCATTCAAGCTCAAACCATTCCATGATCACTGTTCTCATATTTCTTAAGTATTTGATGTTTTTCAAAAGAATCTGCACATTCTGGACCTTAGAATACGTGTGATATTCCACTTCAGTGATGCAGTAATCTCAAGTGAGAATAGGTAAGTTAAGCACTAGTTTTCAAAAATAAAAGTAAAAATCCAAATTAAATAAATGCTACAATAAAATGAAACTTAATTAATTTAAGATCTGTGACATGTTCTCTCACATTTGTGAAGCTCCACTCACATCACTGCATGAAGAATCAGGGTGTATAAACTGGTACAGAACAGATAATAAGATCTTTCTGCACCTTAAGACAAAACATGGTAATGTCTGTGAATTACTGTTCTTCCTTTCTGCAAAAGGTTGTGTGCAGTCAAAAGTGTCTGAAAGATGGAGAGGTGACTGGTAATGAAATCAAAACCTGAACAAGCATAGGGAGTGGGAAAAAGACGTCCCACTCTTTAAGAACAGGTTAGAAAATGTGGTTGAATTGAAACTTCTCTACCCAGAAGAATTTTGATTATCTTCCCCTGAGGTCATTAATTAGCTTGGTTCATTGTCCCTTGAACGTCCTTGCTGCTAGTCCCACCTTCAGGAGTAGGAAAAGCATACTAAAGCACAGTGAATGTAGAAGAGGAGCATAATAAAGTATGTCCTTATGTTAAAAAGAAGCCTGTATATTTCCGTGGATGTGCATGCATGTGTATATCTGAATGCAGCTGTTGAGATGATTCTTGCCATGTAACCAAAAAGGCATGCTCAACGTTCATCGCAGTTTGTAAAGCCTGTTAGCATTCTGACACCTGCTTCCTTTCTTCGTATTTCTCTGTACAAGACAAAGGAAATTAAAGGTAAGTCAGGAGACGTTAACTAACCATTACTATTTCTTCTGGTGTGGATGCTTTGCAACAATTTTTCCTTGAGAGCAACCTACCTAACCCTGACCCTATCTCATCACATCTTTCACTTTCACTCCCTTTTGATGCTGTATCCCGTTAGGATAATACTTACCATAGGTAGGAAAATGTAATTCAGCCCTCTGAACTGTGATTAATGTAGAACAGATTATAAGCATATTGTTTTCGTTAGAAAAGAACTACTGAATGTTTCCATTTAACTCCCTGACTACTGCAGTTGTTCACCAGATCATAGGAAGTGTTTATATTCTGACAACAGTGTCTATTATAGTGAGTTTTATATAACTTATTCCATAGTGGAAAGCAAAATGTAGCCTGGCACATGGAGAATCAAAATAAGGAAATGAGTTTTTATATTGCTTAAAACTGTGTGATCCGAACTATATGAACCACTTTGCAACTTTGCTCATATATGGTCACATTGAGTTGTATCTTGAGTCACATTATTCAATTATGATGTTGAGAATTTCTGAGATAAGGCACTATGCAGCATACAGACATTCTGGCTCAAAATTAGGTGATGTGTTAGATAGAATTATTTGAGATTATTTCTGTAGGACTTCTATCGGTAGATAGATTCTGCTTTATCATAATTTTTTCATTTTGAAGAAGAAAATGTGTCCTGATTCCAAAGTGTTAAGAGTGGAGCTAAATGTAAATGAAATGAAATTTAAAGACTGAATAGTTGAAACTGAAAGATAATAGCTGTTGTAGATGCTAACCATGTTTTCATATAAGAATTCTTCTTACTTATTGAAGGTTTCAAGGTAGTATTAAAAGAGCATGAAGTTTGCGGGGCTATTTTCACTTTGCATTACTCCATTCTATTAAACATGGTGTATCACATTGTGATATAATTATTCCATCACTATTTTTATTTCAAAAGACTTTTTATGAGAATGATCCATCAGTTGCCATCGTGCAGGATAATGAGGACTCACTCTGAAATGATTCCCTAATTGTAAACTCAATGCCTGTGAAAGGCAGTTTTTGCCACTCTTTGGCAAATTGCTGTGTTACTCTAGTTGGCTGTTGGCACATCTTGCTTACTGTTAAATGTACCAAGTGTTTGATATCTAATTATGCACTTACAGGTTTTCAGAGAATCAGAATGCAAATAGTTGTTGCAGAGTGAACTCTTACTTCTAGTTCTCCAGATTTTTTTTTATTTTTTTTTTTTTTAACTCGGGCACTACAGCAAACCACACTGAGAGCTATTAATGTAAATTAATTATTCCTCCTGCTGGCTTCTTTACAACAACTCAGATGAGGGATTATTAAATGCATCATGCTTTGCAAATTTGCATGCATTAAAAGCCTTATCATTGCCTGTGCACTGTTGGCCTCCGTCAGGGGTCCATGAATTAAAAAATTATTGCTCAACCATTTTAACTGGTAAGTGCTGATCACTGTCCATATGGCTCTAAAATAACGCAGAGTAGGTCATTCTGATTAGAGACCCTCCTGGTAACGTGACGTCCCTAACATCGGCCAGGGTATGTGAATCGTACTGCCCTTTTATGTTGATTCTTTAAAGCTACCATGAAGAAGGGAATTACAGGATGTGGCAGAATATGTATTTTTCATTTTTTTTTTTTTTTTTAATTTCTGGTTCAAATGAGTAAAGAAAGCAGATAACCATGGTAACCCAGAAAATGTAGGACTATAGATCTGCTGGTGTATATCTGTGGAGAGGTGAAGAAATGTGTGCAGGTTATTTATTTTCCATTTTATTCTATTTTTACTTGACATTTTGATCCTAAACAATTTTGTGTGTTTCAAATATAATTTAATTTTGAAACAATTCTAAATCTTTTAAACTATTAATATTTCCACTTTTATAATTATTTTAAATAGAGAACTATGAAATTAAGATTATTTTAAAAATAAAAACAAGCCATTAATTGATAAAATGCTGACATGATGATTTGTTTTTAATTTTAGCAAAAAAAGTTTCAAGATTGACATGTACTTATATAGTGCTTTGAAATAAAACTGCTATGAAATGTTATTTTTTTAGGAAATCTCAACTATTAGATATTTTAAACATATGGAAACAGGCTTTAAGTAGAGTTAAGTAGTTTTAGTTTCACTGAAAATGATGTATGTATCAGAAACAATTGGTAAATGAGAAACAGTAGAAGAGTAAGAGCCCTGAAGTATTATTGGCCAGATCCTTTAGTTGCTCTAGAGGTTTCCGACTGCTCTAGACAGTTGTGTCCACATGAAGTAATCCACTCACACATTTACACAACTGAGGGAGAGGATTAAGGGATCTTTGGCCAAATATTTTATGAACTCTATCTTTGTGGTTTCCCTCCACTTAAGTTTCTGTACTATGTGCCTCCTTAATTCTGCTGAAAATGTCACCATGTAATTATACAAGAGTATTAATTCGGATGTTGGTTAGGAAGATCACATCCACAGGAGTTCTGAGGCAGATGCTGAATTTCTGTGTGACTGCAGCATCTGTCATTAGTACCTAAGTCCTGTGTGTATGAGAGGGGCATTCTTGAAGGTGTCTAGATGTTTATAAAAGGTTATCACCTCTGGAGGTTATTGGAATTGTCTCATTGTTGATAATAGTTTCTTGCTAATTTCCTATCTCACAGAACTCAAAAAATAAAACAGAAATATTAAAACTGTATTTCATACTTTACTGAAGATTGGTTAACCTGTTTTGGTTTTTTTTTTCCACATTTCCAATAGCGCTAGAGCAAACAGACAGCTTTCTAGTCTAGGTTTTTAAGTCCTTTTCCTAGGTTTAAAAAAAAGTTTATATATATACATCTTATTATTTCTTAAAATGTCTTATGAATGTATTCTGAAAAATGTTTTCTTAAGAGATATTTTTACAGTTAATCATTTTAAGAAAGTTCAGATCTTACCATTGTGTTTTCCTACTTTTTTTATGATGCTCAATGCAAGGAATTGGACATTTTGCTGTTATGTAATGGTGATTACAATAAATAGGCATCTGCTTAGCTTTTAAAGGCAGGCAGAGGGGTGGTTCAGTAGATTTCTGTGGACTATCGTGTTTCCCCAGTTTTGTAAAAATTATCAGTTAAACTACGTGTTAACCCAATATTTTAAAAAGAAGTTCCTGAACAGAACTCGTAACAGTGCTGCTTCCTGGGGGAAGTTGTTCTCCATTGTAATTGATTCAATGGCCAAAATTTTTGTATTCTAAAATTATCTTTCTTTTTGTGATGTTTTACTTTCACATTTATTTGGCCTTGTATCACTAAATTCTTTATACTTGTTTAAATTGTTAGCATGTCTAAATTTCCATTTTTATTTAGCCTTTCCTATTGGGCACATGCTTCCCCTGCTCCTCTGGGAAGATGGATTGGAAAAGATCATTGGTTCTGATTAAGATGAGCCTAATAGTCACCTGGGAGTTTGGGAGAGTGGGAGTGTGCAGGCACAAAGGGAGGAATTGTTGGTAGGAGCAGCACTGCTGTACACACCTCCTCAGTATGTAGGAAGAGCTGGAACAGCTCTGCTTCTCAGCTACGATGTTCTCTGAGATTGGGATCTGGTGATGGTTGTAGATTGGGATTCTGTGATTTACACAGGCTAGCAGGTCAGGCTGGGTAATAGAGCTCTAGGTTATTTCTTTCCGAGGAACTTGAGCTCCCTACTGGTAGCAGAAACGGTGCACGTGAAGATTAAATTGATATTTATTTTCTGTGTTTGAATTGAGTTACTTATTCATGCATTCTCCACTCTTCAGGGGGCTTTCTTTGTCACAGATACAGAAGTTTCTTAGCATTTCTGTTTCCAGCCACTTGTCTCATGTCCCATCTTTACCCTGGGTTTGCCTTTGCATTTCTGCTCATCTTCTAACTTACTCTTTTCCTTCAGTGCTGTGCCTCTTTTACTTCTCATCCAAGAATTCGAGAGAGGAAAACGCAGGGAGAAAGTGGAGGAGGAAAAAAAAGTAACCATTCTTCTTGAACTTCCCATCTATTCTACTCTGCTTCGCTCTACTGATCACTCTTGTCCAGTGATCAAGTGCTCTGCATACCTTCACTTTGAAGGCTGATAGGCAGGCATGGCTCTGTCTTACCTATCATCTCTCATTCAGTAAGCCAGTACTGAAATTCTGACAGTACACACCTGCAAAGCCATCTGATTGTTTTTCAGGATTCATCTGCTTTGCTGAGAGAATTTAAATGTTGGCAATAGAGAAACTGAAATACTGTTGTTGCAGATTGTTTGTTTCTTTCCTCTGGTCTTTGTCTTTTTCTTTAGAATGTTAGTACATACTGATCAGGGTCCACTGTGGTTTTTGCATTTGTAGGTAGGAAATAGGTAGAAAAGACATTTTAGGCTAAAACTGGAGAACTTGTGTGTTATGGTAATGCAAATAAATACTCAAAGGTCCTGAAAATTAAAGTAACTTGTTTACTTCAGACTTCAGTCAAAGACTTTTTAGTCTATCATTAGTTAAACTGAACCCTAATGTGAAATTCAGGGTGTTTGTTTCTGTTAGTTGTTGAATTGACAGGGTAAGAATAAAAATTGAGAGCAAAAATTGAAACTGGTGCTAAAGAGTCCATTTTTCACAAAGCATAACTGACAGCCATGTGTCTGAACAATTCTGGTCATCTGGGTTTTTAAATGTTTGAATCTTGGAAGATGACAGCAGTTCTCAGCAGAGTGGCTGGACTGTGGGTAGGCATACATGTATTCATTGAATTCAGCTATTTCTTTCTGCATGCTAATTATTTTGAGACAGGTTTCTTAGCTTGCTTGATAAAATGTTAGCATATATCTCACAATATGATGTTTAAGTATGTTCCTTGTTCCCTGCTCATTCTACCTGCTTGCTACTAGTTGCACATTGTTTTTGTTCTGCAACCAAATGAAGCATTAGGAGCAGGAAGCCACATACCCAGTTGTAACTGGGATGGTAATATTGTTGAAAATTTTTAGTGTCGGTTGAAGATATTGGCATTGCAGTAGCAGCAATAATTTTTCCTAAGATTTCTGCCCCTTTGCTTCTAGTAGTCTGGGTGGGTAGAGCTTTGTCTCCCTGGAAGAGTTTGGACTGAGTTAATGTTGAGGTTATTAACATCTCATGATTATTTCTCTGGATGTATGCGACAAAATTGAGCAGAGTGGCTATCGAGTGTGTTCTCAGAGAATCAGGGTTGGTTTGTATTACTCTTTCTTAGATAAAAAGTTGAGACTTTGGGCATATTTTACTCGTGGTGAAAGTAAACTTTGTTTTTATAGTGTTCATTGCAGTAACATGCTTCAGTCAATTATATGCCAATCCTTGGAGATTTTGTAGAAGCTGAGTTTATATTATTCCTCTAATAAAGGAACACTAAACAGTTAATAAATATATCAGAAGGCTTTCCAGTGCACTTTATTTCCTTGATAGCAGCATGTTTTGTGTCTATAGCTACAGTATTCTACTGGGTGAAGATAAATGGATTTCATAATCTCACAGTGGGGAGAAAAGTGAGACTGGAAAAGATTGGAGCTGCATGAGCTGGATAACTTAACATTATAGCTCTGCGAAGCAGGGCTCCAAAAAACCATTAAGGACACTCCTTCTTGATTGGACATTCAGAAATTGATGCACTGCCTTCAGTCCTGTTATGTTTTCAAACTTTCATTAAGTTTATATCATCTTCCACCTGGCCCTTATGAATTGCTGGTCTGAAAAGAAATCGTTTGTCATCGTGTGTCTGTTATAAGTAGATTCATCTTCAAAACGACGTTATCATTTCCTAAAGACTGGTTTTAAATCCATCAGCAGAATATGAGCTAAAGTGCATTGCATTATTTTGACATATTATTCATGGAGATAATTTCCTGATGGGTTTGTGCTTAATATGTTGAATTATCACAAAGGAGAATGCTCGATCCATTATTGGTTTTAAGAAATACCACAATTGGTGATTACAGCCAGAAAAAAAGTGAAATTAAACTTTATATTTGCAAAGTAGGCTCATAAATTCCTTTTGACTGAAAGAATGGCTGCCTGATCACCGTTTGTAAGTATTGCTACCATTATGAAAAGATTTCATATGAGGATAGGGAAAATTGTCTTAGTTTGATGTATTTAGTGAGATATGTCCTGTTTACCAGTTTTCCAATTAACAGCTGGGCATATCCAGAGAAATTCAGAGAAATTAAGTGTCAGGCATGGCCAGCCATCCTTTAAGAAACACCCAGCAGCCTTAAAAACTTTTAAAATAATGAAGAGTTCATTGTGTATTAATCACCAGGTTGCCATTTGTGGTGGGTTGACCTTGGCTGGCTGCCAGGTGCCCACCAAGCTGCTCCCTTGCTCACCCTCCTCAGCAGGACATGGAGGGGAAGTAAGGTGAAAAACTCTTGACTTGAGATAAAGGCAGTTTAATGAAAAAAAGCAGAGGCCATGTGCAGAAGCAAAGCAAACCCAAAGATTTATTCTCAACTTCCCATCAGTTGACAACGTCCAGCCACTTGTGGGGAAGCAGGGCCTTAGTATGGACAGCAGTTGTCCCCAGCCTGGGGAAGCCCCTGGTCTCTTCTGACAGAGGCCAACTCTGCAGCACCCCACTGCCAAAGCCCCACCACCTACACCCAGTGCAGGTTACATAGGTCACATGATCTTGGATTAATCTTAGATAAGCAATTAGCTTGGACTTGTTTATGTCACCACCCTTAGAGACTTTAGAATAGTTCTGACCACTTTCATTGCCACTGGAGAGATTTCCTCTGTTTGTCCGTCTAAATAAGTATTTCTGTCCATTAAGTTTTGATGCTCGCTTTGGGGAAAAAGATTGTCAAGTGGCCAGTTCTCTAAGTGCATTTTTCCCATTATTGGCTGGGGATTTATCAAATCCCTCTGTCTTCTGTCCTGTTGGTACATAAAGGTCCAGAGAGAGAATAAAGAGATGTTGCAAAGTTTGTAAAGAGAGAGAGTCTGCTGAGGATGAGGATGTGCTGGTACAGAAACACATTTGGAAAATGGTAAGTAGGGGTTTTTCACACATTTGTGGATCTATCCAGTTGACGGTCTTCACTGAAACATTTTAATTTTTTTTTTAATAAAAAAATTATCTTTCAACATTTTTATTTATTTTTAAAACTTCTGTTTTGAAACTTTTGTTTGTTTTTAATTGCTGAAAGGGGAAAAATGCTGGCTTTGGTTTTTTTCAAAGAATCTCCCAGTTTCTTACCTCATATTTAACTAAGGGATCAGAGAGACGGAGTCAAAGTAGAAAAGTCACATAGACGTTGCAGGTAGGAGATGTGAGCCACAGTGCAATAATGAATATTGCACAGAACAAAAGAGTACATTGAGAGTAGAAATTTGAACATCACCTGCCAAAGAGTGTAAGATAAGTTGATAAAAGGCTCAAATCTTACATATCTGGATTTCCAACACTTCAGAGAAAAGGGATGTTGTTAGTGATGGTTCCTGAAGTTTTTAACTTCTTTTGCTTTGTCTCTGTGTTTATCTCAAAGGACAGCTCTGCTTTTAGGGCCGGTCAAAGCTCAGGATTTCTATTGCATGGGAAATGTCTATATTTCAAAATTTGTTTGCATTCGGACTTGAAAATATTTTTTGATGCTTGATCTTGACTGATGTTTTTCACTGTTCCCTAGGTAGTACAGCTGGTAACTTTCCAGCACAGTGAGTTTCCATGCTAGTGACTCCCACTCAAGCTGCTTCATACACTGGTAAAACCCTTCTGGTGACTCACATTTGAAAAGACAATCATGTTACTGTCAGAAGAGCTAGCACAATGGTAGACAAGGCTGAACATAGAAAGTGTTCTGAAGAGATCAGAGAGAAATCAAATATAGAAATTCCAGTATTGCCAGTAGTAACCTTGCATTAAGTAGAAATGATGAATGACAAGGCCCCTGTATAGATCTAGGAGCCCACTGGAAATGCTGCTGTCATCTCTGTTAGTACTTAGCAGCTGGTGATTACTGAAAGAACTGGCATTACACTTACCCTGAAAAATCCTGCAACAAATATGATCTTCACAGATGGGGTGAAATATCCTGAGCCTGCACAGAAGTGTGATTATTAGTCCTTGCTAACCCCTTGCCAGTATAGAGGCAGCTGCTAAATGGAGAAAATTGTGGGTATTTCAGTCTGTGAGATTTAAAAAATGAAGTGAAAATGTGGCTCTTGTTTTTAAAATATGTTTAAAAATGGGTTGGGCTAATCCATGGAGTCTCTGTTAACCAGTGATAAGTTTTATGTGATTATTTCCTAGACTTAGCTTAGAAGGGACCTTGGGAGGTCATCTAGTTCAACATCCTCCGCTAACTTTGGAGTTAGATCATGTCACTCAGGATTGTGCCCTGTCGAGTTTGGATTATCTCCAGAGAATAGACATTCCACAGACTTTCTGGGCAACACATTCCTAATTACATGGAATTTTTTTCCTGATAATTAGAACTTACTTCCTTGCAACATGTGTGTGTTGCCTCTTGGCTTTTTGCTGTGTGTGTTTGAGGAGAATCTACTTCTTTCTTCTATATAACCACACCTAAGGTAAGACCAACTCCCTTAATTTTCTAACTGCAGGCTCACTAAACTCAGTTCTCTGTCTGTCCTGTCTTGTGCTGTAGTCCTGTAATCATCTTGGTGGCCCTTCTCCTCTCGACTCACTCCAGTGTCTGTACGTGCTTGGTACAGGGCAGATTGGACGCAGTACTCTTGGTGCAGTCTCAGGTGACAAATATAATAGGATTGAACAGAGAGAAGAAAAAATACTTTGAAAGGGCTATCGAAGGGAGTGAAACCAAACAAATCTCAACTTGTTTAAATAGCAAATGTCAATTCTGACAACGTGTGCAATGACAATAAATTTCAACTCTTCACAGTGATCCTGTAGAAGAGATATAGACATCTAAATTTCATGTAGGAGCTCTCTGGAGTTGTCCTGTAGGAATTCAGCACTCCCAAAAGAGATTTAACTTTCAAGTAGTCCATAAGATAAATACTGTCTTTGTAGAGTACTGAATTTTATTTTAGAAAGGTCAGAATTTTTAAAGGATAATGCTAGAGGTGTTTGAAAAAATGAAAATGGAAATCTTTTTATTAAGGAATTAGTTAATGTCTATTAAAATATTAAAATTTGTACCTGAAGTAGGAACTTTGTTAGAAGAGACAGCCTTCAGCTCTAATAGAAGTTATGCATTTGATATAGATAATGCTGGATGAAACTTTTTGGGGTGTTTTACACAAGATATCAGTTTTATTGTTCAATGACTGTGGGCCAGTGTTTTTTTTAATGGCTTAGAACGTGCAAGACTGACATCTTACCTTTCTAAAAAACGTGAGCAGTTAATTGCCTTGGTCTTTCTATTGGTGTTGGCTGTTTAATAATCTGACAATCTTTCCTGTCATCTACTAGATGCTTGCATCATATGTTCTTCGTGCATCATGTGTTCCTTCCTTCTTATACTTCAAGAATTGTGGCTCATCACACTCAGGTTTTTGGCTTTTTTTGTTTGTTTGTTTGTTTGTTTTTTTTCTCTTGTGCCTAATGCAAAGGGAATAAAGTCCCTGTCCAAAACCATAAGTATTCTTGCCAGACAACCTGATTCCCTGGTGGAATAGGTGCCAGCAATGTGATAAATCAGATAAAATCTTTTGTCAGTCATCCTTATTCTTGCTTCCAGATTTGGAGACATAGGAATGGCTTGATCTTGACCCTTAGAATATCTACTTAAATAGAAATATGTGAAACTTTCATATTAGAAACCATGGTATTAAGACTCAGAGCCCCAAAAAACTAAAGTATAATCAGCTTGTCCTTCAAATACTGTTTTTGTAGACTCTCTGATGTGGAAAAGGCCTGTGTGGCATGTCCCTGTACAGTATGCAGTAAAGCCTCTTCAGTTATGTGATCAAACCCACAATGATTTAGAATTAAATTTCAACAATTTAAGTAATCCCTCTGGCGTTGCAGCTCAGGGCACATCAAATTGGAAATCCTATTAAGAAAAAGTGTCTGTATTTATAAGGACAGGAGGTTCAAAAAACATAGTTGAAGCCAAAGCTTTTAAACTGTTAGATTCACTGGGACACAAAAAACAAGTTAATTGTGAGCGAGGAATTCACTGCACTTATTGAGAGTTTTTACAATAAAAAAGATAAAGAATCCCCACAAAAGTGAGGAATGGCAAAATAGTTTTTGTGAGAGTAGAAAGCACAAGTGGAACTTTTCAAAGTATTAATGTGCATGTTCTGTAAACATGTGTGCAATAAATAATCTGTGCAAAGAGAATACAATTACTGTACACAACAAATTAATTGTTATAGTTCTAACACTGTAATATATTTGTGAGCGATTTGCATATTGTGCTCTGTTACCTTTGTTTTTATTTAAAATAGATTTCATGTCTGTCAGGCATCTATACTGCAGTCAGTTTAATTGAAAAACCTCAGTAAATCACATGGACATGTCTGAGCTCCTGAAGGACCTTGGGTTTTGGCCTTCAGGAGTGATAAGGAAAGAATGTAAGTGGCAGCTGCTTCTAGATTTACAGGGTTAAAGAAATTGATCTTAATTGATGAATCCAGAATGTCCTGTTTGAAAGCAGGGCCTTACTGTATCAGATGTGCTATCTATGTGTACATACATGAATGTGTGTGTGTGTGTACACTATGAATATCGACCTCCATATCTGTCTGCATAAGAGCCAAACCCTCTTCCATAATGTCATATATTGGGACAGAAATTTAAAGAAAGTCAAAGAGAAAATAATCTGTCTGTTTTGAATGATATTGTCAAGATTTTAAGAACCTTGATAGTTCAAAGCTCAGTTCCTGTTGGATTTCAGATACCCATCAAGTTTGGTACTTTCTTGTTTCTAAATCTTTCTCAGCAGTCTAATTGATCCAGAAGGGTGAGAATGACAAAATGTTCCTGAAGACGTTAGCTCTGAAGTTGTGGGCACTAGTACTGCGTGAAAGCTAAATATATGGCTAAGGAGTTTACATATTGTCTGTTTCACACTTGGGCAACAAATGTGTAGAACAAGCCTGAGGGATAATAATTTACCAGTCTTATTTTCCAATACTGTTATTCCTCATCTTGACATACTATTAAAGTCATTTAATTATCAGTATTTTGGCTTGTCATTAAATTTATGATGTTTCCATTATTTATATTTCTAAAACTTTGAGTGCCCACGTACAGACTCCCCTTGATATCAATGTCATTTGGCAAATACTTGTGTTGGATCATCTTTTCTTCTGCAAACCTTCTGGCTAACTTCAGTCTCTGGTGGGTGTTCTGAGGTATGATAAAATCCCCACTGAAGCCACTGTAAATCTGCACACCAGTGGCAAAGAGAATTTAACTGCTTGGTTAATGTTCGAACACTATTTTTTTTTATTTTTTATTCAGGAAATCTCTTATTTGACTGTGAACACATATGAACTTGACAACAGAAGATAAAAGCTTCTGTTAATGTTTGGTAATTATTTGGCTCATGTTCAGAACCAATTGCACAAAATAATTGCAAGGAAATGCCTTCTTGAACTCACCTCTTTTGGGAGTATGCTGTCTTTCAGGTGAGACACTCTTGGGAAAGGGAAGCTTCTCTGGTTCTCGGCTGCAGTGGGGACTGTTGAGTGGAGTCTGTAGGGTTTATCTGTGTTTGTGTAAGCAGGCAGTTCCAGTGTGCTTGGTTGTGGGTTTGTTTCATCCATTGGAAAGAACAGTATGACAGGAGTTTCACTTAGATACTAATTTCAGCAGTCTACCTACTTATGCAGGGAGCATCTTCAGAGACTATGGAAATTAAGGACCTACCAGAGGTGTCCTCTGTCCCAGCCTGTAAGAAGTACATTAATTTCCTGCTTAAAATGATCTCTGTTAACTTTAGGATTGTGCACTGTTTTGTGGAACGTTAGAGGAAGGCCTAGATGGTATTTTATAGAAGAAGACAGACCCTATTTTTATTTCCTACCTAAGTACTCCCCAAAAAAGTGTTCCCCAGACCCTTTGCCTATGCTTGGGCTGCCAGCTTTCTGTATGAAGCTGTTTGTTAACCAAGGCTTTGATTTACTTATTTTGTAATTCATGCAAAGTATTGGAAATCCTTCAGCTGTGCTCAGTGAATTTCTGTATGGGCTTATCGGGGAGCTGTGTGAATACCCGTATATAGTGAAAGCAATAAACGCAGGTGATTAGTTATCTACTGGAAGTATACTTATGCTATACTTTATAAACTACTAGTCTGCCTCGAGTATATTAGAAATATAGGTGTTTGATATGCATTTTGTATTTACAGTTGCTAAAATTCAAAGAAGCATAATTTAAACATTAGTGGTATTTACTGGATATAATTTTCTCATTTGGTTCGTCATTCTTGACAGTCTTTGGTGCAGACAGCAAGATTTAGCTATGCCTCTCCCATGTTCCCCTCTTGGGACTTCTTTGGTTTCATTGTATTTGCTATTTAAAACCTGGTGTGAGTGTGTTAAGTCAAGGTGCCCTTGCTGGTCCTGTGTGGGGTGAAGTGCTGGGGGAAAGCGATGGTCAGTCCTTTCCACTGAGACTTACAGACAACGAATCTGTTTGGCAGCACAACAGAAGTATGTGCCAGGGGTGGATTTGGGATTTCTTTAGTGGAAGGTGGGTGGTACTAGCAGCTTGCTTTAGCTACCACTGTTCTGTTGTAGACAGATGTTCATACATCTACTGGAGGCTGATTTTAACGCAGCACTGTGTGGAGCTGCTTCTTTTGTGTTTGCATGCAGCGTAGTATCAACAGCAGTAAGGACGTGGTGCCCTGCACTTGGGTGGAGTGCTGTACAAGCCTGTTGAAGTCTTGCATACATACTGGGGCAACTTGCTAGTGCAGCTGTGATTTCGCTAGCTGGGTTATGCATGGCAGATTGGTAGTCCAGGGACAGAAGCTGGAACATGGGACATTCTAGATAGATATATATTTAGAAAGAAAACTTTTTTTTTTAAATCCTGAAAGTATTGAAAAGCTGGAACAGACTGTCTAGGTGGGGGGAAGGAATCTCAGTTCTTGGTGGTAATCAAAACTTGATTGGACTATTCCTGAGCAACCTAGACTAGACTAGCTCAAAGCAGGTTGGACTGGATGACTTCCAGGTGTCCCTTCAAGCTCTATCATCCTGTGACTCTCTGAACTGTAAGTGAAAACAAGTCTAAATGTGAAAGTGGAATAGTGTGGAAACGAGAAACCAGCTATGTCATGCTGCTCTCTCTTTCTGAAACCAGAATATGAATGAGGCAGACAGAGAAAATAGTGTGAGTGACTTGTCCGGTGGACAGCTGTGGGAAACCAAGTCTCCTTAATTTCTGTTTGAAAAGACTAATTGACAGTAGCATCTCTCAGGCCTGATGCTGACTAAGTACCAAGATGTTTTATAGTTCTTTTTCTTTCAACTTACAGAGTCAGTGAATAAGTCATCTCACAAGCACAGCAGGATGTGTATCCCCCTGGGATTTCCTTTAATCTTACAGGCTACAGGTTTGTAGTGCAGGCAGTAGTTTTGATGGAGACACTGCCATTAATATGTAAGGGGACTACACTTTGAGCATCTTAGAGGATCTGATCAGCTATTCACAAAGTTTCTCTGAGATTACTGCAAGCAATTACATTTTAAAAAACAATAATTTCTCATTATTTTTATGGAGAGAGCACCGTATTTATACAAAATTCTTAGCACCCCTTCCATCTCTAATGTCTCGATTTAATACTGTTTTTTAAAAAGTGACCCAGTGGCAAATAGTTGACCTTATTGTTTAAACAGGTCATTTTATGTTCATGAAGTAGTCATGCTTTCTTAGAAGGTGTATCATATTCCTTCATGTCCTGCTAGAATGAGTCATTAGGTTTCTTAAAAGATTTTATTTTACAGTTTACCTTTTCTTTGTGTGGCTTTTGAGTATACTTACATAATTTTTGTTCTGTCGTTTCCTCCAAATGAGTCTGTAAAGATGTGTACTCAGGTAAAAATGAGTTTGTCAGTAATTTCTTATATAAGAAGCAATATCTTTTAAAACACCTTAAAAATGATTTATTCCCCCTGTTATTTCATTTCTCTTCTATACATATACACTTAGGTGTACAAACACAAAGTAGTTAACAGTATTGGCTTTTCAATGCACTTAGAGATGCCTGTGATTTTTTTTTTTTTTTAACTTTAGCTATTTATCAGAGAAAACACTGCATTCTTGTGAAAATAGAAACTTATGCCACCACTAAAGAACTAAAACTGTCAAGGGGACCATAAAAGGAAAATAACACTGTTTGTTTTGGAAATTGTTCCATGACAACTTCTGTAATCATTTTGACAAAACTTCTGTAAACTGAAACCTTTTTACTTTTTCAACTGAGTGAGCTCTGAAGGCACAATGCATCACTAGAAATATAAATTAAACAGACTTTTTTTTTTATTCTGAGGAAGAAGCTCTGCACTCTGTGCCTCCAGAGTAAAGATGTCACTGAAACAAACAGGGAAATTTTGCGTGTGATTTATTATAATGTGTATCGCTTCCTTGGCTTTTTATCCTTTGAGTTGCTCTGGAAGCAAAACAGATCTAGCTCCTTTGCATACTAATAAATATTGGTGCTTGTAATTATTCAGTGGTTACAGTAGTATTCCTTTGAGATGAATCATTGCTACTTTATTTACTATTCTTTGTTTAAATTACTTTGAACCTTTACTTGAACTATAAAACAAGGCTATACTGCTGTTGTGATGCATATTGCTTTGATATTTTCCATCTGTAAAGCAAGGACTGAAGGAGCTGTTTAGGACCTGATTCTCTGGAACCAAAAGTCACTTTACAGTATTTTCTTAAGAAAATTTATATATCTCGTGTAAATAAGATATTTATTGACTTGAATGTCCTCTTCAATGGCTTTAGTAGAAGTCAAAGATCAATGTCTACACTAGACATAGATCAGAGTGTTAAAACTTGTCATGAGTTACCGTATGTAACTTGTTGAAGAGTTTAAATAGTTTCATCCGTTAGAAAGGTGAAATGAAATTTACCCTGCCCAAACCCATGAATTTTTTATGATGCCTTTTTGATCCAGCTCAGGATTTTCTGCAAGCCAAGCTGAGCAAGTGGGCTAATAGAAATCTTTGAGCACATAGCAGACACGTGGGTGTCAGCCTATAGCTCCACCTGGTTCAGAGGGAGCAGCAGCTGTGGCAGAGCAGGGACTCACATGGGCAGGTTGTCCCAGCTGCACAGACAAGAGCAAGGAAGGATTTAGCAGTGTAAGCAGTACTCCTTTTGGTGTGCTGTAAAGGGAAAGCTTGCTGCCAGTTGGAAGCTTGATCCTGCCTGACACTGAATATCCCAGCCCAAGTTAGTGCAGCACTTCAGGAGCAGTTTATCACCGAGTATTTCAACAACTCGGTTAAATTCACGGTGCACACGCTAATGTGCACCTTGTACCATGGGACTGAAGTCTGTGGGACAGCCCAGGAAACAACACAAGTGCAGAAATGCAGCTTATTTCCATGTAAGTGGTAAGTAAAGGTTTTAATGAATCCCAATTTTGTCTTGGACCAGACTTTTCCTTTACCTGAACAAGTACCAAATATTATCTCTTTGCCTAAACTGTCAGTGCATGTGCTTACAAACAATTTCTGTCTCTCGCCTCTGCTCAGCTTGAAGATGCTGGTTCTCATGTTGCTCCTGCAGCATAAAACTTCCCCCTCTGCCCCCACAATGTTTTCCTGAGGTTGTTAATAAGATTAGCGAGTGTGATTAATATATTGGAAGGATGATTTAAAACGTAATTTTCATTGAGGTTCTTCATTAAAGAAGTATTTTCCCAAGGAGTTTGTTTATACCACCATTTTGACTAGCATGTTTTGCGAGAAAGGACAGCTTTTAATAATTAAAGCTTGCATTATTTTAATTTTCTCTGGAGTTTTCCTCAAATGTAAATTAAAGCTGTAATTCAATACTGCTTTTATTTTGGAGCATTAATTGCCCAGTCAACTTAAATTACCTACGTTTTAGGTAGCTGTGCTTTTCCAATAAGAGATAATTTTTGTGGCTTTTGTTTGTTTGTTTAAATTAGGTTCTTCCTCTGGTATTATAATTCTTTTTCAGTTGGTTGTTGAGATATCAGAAATGGTAAGGCCAAGGTTGAAATTATTCCAAGTAGAAAACTACATGATCAGTATAATCTGTGATATTAGGAACTGTTTTGGGGGTTTTTTTTCCTCAGTGAGAATGTAGTAACATGTTTTATGTTTCTTTTCTCCATATGATAACTGTGTTACTGCTGAAAGAAGAGTAAGCTTCTGGATGTCATTTCTTACCAGTGTTGCATGGCACAGAAATAAAAGAATCAGATAAAAAGCATGATTTTCCAGAAGCTTGGAGGTGTTCTCTTTTAAACAGTAGTCTTGCCCTCAGTTCTTAACGTTTTTATCAAAAGTATATATTGATAAAAATCTATCAAGCCAGATGGCACATCAAGGGTTAAAAGCAGATATTTGACAAGATATTTTAGAAAACTATGGCAAAGTGAAAGGACAGTTCAGCCTCTTAACTTTGCACTGTAGGCACTGGGCAGCTTGAGAAGGAACGGTGACTCTGTGGAAGTCCCACTGTCCCCCAGTGCGTGTTTTTGGCCAGAGTGCATTCCAGCCCCTGTTAATTCTTATGGTGTGTTATTTCTTAGCTGTGATGTTGTTTGCTCTTGCTACAGGGAAGCACTGCATGTACTTGTAGCATTATTTGTGATTTGGGATCAGATCTATGACACCAATTTTACATGATGGAAGACAAATTAGATGTAACATTTATAATTTTGGTTTTGATGAGCATCCCATGTTATATATCTGTGATCCTTTTGATGGTGTTTGCCAAGTTTCTATTTGACAATGACAAAAATACAGTTGATTAAAAAAACAGGTTTCAGTTCAGCTGAAATTAATTTCATTGAACAGATGATACAAGTTATGCTCTCAAACAGTTACAGAAGAAATCGAAATAAGTAAATGCTATGATTTGATGAAAAAACAACTGTCATGAAGGAAAACGTCAATTTATCTTCTTTAACTTGAATCACGATCAAAGCAGTTTATTGATTTGTTAATGACATGTAATTAACTGGCAATTAGTGAAACATACATTCAGAAACAATCAACCATACCATAGATAAACCGGAGTACTTGACATTTGTGATATATTAATCTGTACCTACACATTTCTAAACTCTCTTCTATAACTAATCCTGAAATGTTTCTAACTCCCCTTGTGTTTGCCTGCACCCCTCTCCCACCCCACCCCACCTCCCTCAGGCTTAGCTGGAGGTTTGGATGCTGTCAGGGTTATTTCTGGGAAAAAGTCAAGCTAGTGTCCAACTCATAACTTTGTCACCCTCTTCTCTCTCCCCTTTGTTACACATTTTCATGCTTCTCGCTTATTTCTTTTAAAGTTGGCTTATTTTTTCCCCTTTTACTAATTCCCTCCTTACTGTTTAAGGCGGCACATGTCTGTTGGCTTTAGCATTACCAGTTGAGGGGCGCACGCTTTCTCAGGTTTGGATGTTTAAGCTGTTTCCTTTCAAACATTGTGCAGCCATCTGCCAAGAGAGGGAATCACGTATGTTCCCCCACTAGAACCAAGATCACTCCAGAAAATTCACAGAAAGGTAACTCAGGTTCAGTTCTAGAAATGAGTAGAGATTAGTGCAAATTGGGTTTATTCTTCTCTCCTGAACTACCGTGTTCATCTTTAATTTTCACTTTACAAAAGAAGTTAACTTGATCTGACATCTGCAGAAGTCTATTCTGTGTTAACTTCTACAGGCTGCATTACTAGGCAACAGTTTACTTGTGTTTCTTTTTATTGGAAATTAAATTTATTTTAATGGAGATAAATTCATTGAAGGCATCGGCAGGGTGAGAACAGCCTTCAGCTGAGGAGTCAGCTCTATTCCATCAACATCTGTTTAATCTGCTTTTAGTGCTCTACTTTTTGTGTACTGTACTCATGAATAGACGCTGAAATATAAACAATTGCTGATCATGCTGCTGGCTTTGATAACATAACTCATAATGTTGCCCTAATTACTTACATTATAAAACTGTCAGGTCTGGAACATTTGGTCTCTCAAGGCAGCTCTCCAATTAATCTTTTCCTTTTTTATTAGAGATCTTGTTATGTGATTGTCTTTTGGGGAGGAATGAAAGGCCTTTATGTTATAGTGGGTTTTTTAAAGCTTTCAGTGATAACAGAGCAAGAAGACTTCAGTGTTGACGGAAATGTTATCTACCTTTTTTTTCTTTTTATTGCAACATCTGAAAGAGTATAGTCCATACTATTATTGACTAGCTTCTGAGAGAAAAACCATAGAACATTCTAGGTTGGAAGGGACCTTGAAAGATTGTCTGGCCCAACCTTTTGTGGGAAAGAGAGCCTAGATGAGATTATCTAGTGCCCTGTCTACTTGTGTTTTGAAAACCTCCAGTGATGGGGACTCTACCACCTCCATGGGGCTGTTGTTGCAGGGATTGGTTGTTCTCACTGTAAAAAAGTCTTTCTTATATCAAGGTGAAACCTCTCCCAGTGTAACTTGTACCTACTGCTTCTTGTCTTCTCCCTGTGGCTCTTGGTGAAGACTGAGCCCTGGTTCTCTCTGTAGCTGCCTGTTAAGTACTGGAATATTGTGATGAGCTGCCCCTTAAGCTTTCTCTTCTTCAGGGAGAAAAGACTGAACTCCTTTAGTCTTTCTCATCAGCAGGTTGTCCAGCCCTTTGTTCATCTTTGTAGCCCTCCTTTGGACCCTCTCCAGTCTGTTCGCATCTTTCTTGAATCGTGGGAACCAGAACAGGACACCGTAGTCCAGCTGCAGCCTGACAAGTGCTGAGCAGAACAGGATGATCATGTCTCCATCTCTGCCAGCAGTGCCCTGTGGCTGCAGCCCAGGATCTGATTTGCCTTTGTTGCAGCAGTGCACTGCTGACTCGTGGTCAGCTTGTCCACTGGGACCAGCAGGTTCCTTTCAGCAAAACTGCTCTCCAGCCACCCAGATCCAAGCCTGTGCTGTGCTCTGTGGTGATCTCCTCCCAGGTGCAGGACTTTGCTTTGGTCTTTGTTAAACATGCAGTTCTTGCTGGCACTCTCCAGTCTGTCCAGGTTTGTGAGATGGCTCACCCTTCTCGTGTCCACCTCACCACCCAGTTTAGTGTGGTCAGCAAACTTGGTGAGAGTGCAAAGCTGTGGAACAGCATGGGGCCCAATACTGATCCCTGGGGAACTCCACTAGTGACAGACTGTGAGCCTGAGTAAAAACTATTGATCACCACCCTCTGTATGTGGCCTGTGAGCCGATTTCCTACCCATCTCACAGACCACCCTTCCAGTCTGCACCGTGCCAGTTTGTCCAGGAGAAGGCTGTGGGAAACACTGTCAAACATTTTGCTGAAGTTCAGGTAAACAATATTTACTGCTTTCCCTGTGTCAACAGAGCATGTTATTTTTTTGTTGAAGGTGATGAGGTTAGTCTGGCATGATTTGCCTCTGGTAAATCTGTCCTGGTTTTTCCCGGTCACCTGCTTCATGTGGCTTGTAAAAGTTTCTAGGAGAACTTCAGTTACTTTACCAGGACTGAAGTATGACTAATGGGCATGTAGTTTCCTGTGTCCTCTTTTGGGCCCTTCTTGTAGATAGATGTGATATTTGCCCCCCTCCAGTCATCAGGGGCTTCCCCTGATCTCCACAACTTTTCAAACATGATAGACAGTGGCCTCGAAACAACGTCAGCCACTTCTCTAAATGCCCTGGGGTGGATTCCATCAGGGCCCATAGATTTCTGTGGGCTGAGATTTACTTGCTGTTAATATTTGATTGCTGTGTTAATTGTTAAAGAGGGAGCCTCAGTCTTTAGTGTGGTGCCACTAACATTACTAGAGGAAGACAATAAAAGATAGAAGTAAATTTTATTAAATACATTATTGCTTTGATTTTCCTAACGCTCTTGCTGACAGATCCTTTAACCAATGTGAGCATGCATTAAACAAAGAACATCTAATGTCTAGGATACTTTGTAAGAAATTCTGCTTTTCATAGCCAGCAATTCCGTGGTTGGTCACAGAAATGTGCAGTATAGCAGTTCTTGTAACTTGCCTTGGAAGAAGCAAAATGGCCAAGCAAATGATGTATCGTTATTCGACTTGTTCCCTGACAAGAACTGAGTACTTGAGTACTGCATCGGCTGTTTTGCAATCCACATCTACCTGGAATCCTGGCCTGCTTTTTCTGTGCTTTAAACTGTCTAGGTATGTAGTCCTCAAGGTGTCAGCAGGATGAATGCAATAGATAAGTACAGATAATTATAATATTTTGCTTTTGGAGTATTCTCATACCAAATCTAAATACTGTAATTAGTAATTGTAAACATAGTAATCATAGAATGGTTTGGATTGGGAGGGACCTTAAAGATCATCCAGTTCCAACCCCCCTGCCATCAGCAGGGACACCTTCCACTAGATCAGGTTGCTCAAAGCCTCATCCAGCCTGGCCTTCAACACTTCCAGGGAGGGGGCATCCACAACTTCCTTGGGCAACCTGTTCCAGTGTCTGACCACCCTCACAGTGAAGAACTTCTTCCTAATATCCCCCCTAAACCTCCCCTCTTTCAGTTTAAACCCATTTCCCCTTGTCTTGTCATTAGTAGCCCTTATGAAAAGTCCTTCCCCAGCTTTCTTGTAGCCCCTTCAGGTATTGGAAGGCCACTATAAGATCTCCCTGGAGCTTTCTCTTTCTCAGGCTGAACAGCCCCAACTCTTTCAGCTTGTCTTCATAGGAGAGGTGCTCCATGCAATTAGGTTGCTTACACCAAGAGACACCATTTATAAAGCGATACCATGAATTTCTTCCCCAGGCAATGCTTGAGACCTCTCTGTGTTACAGACTGCACTGTACTTCTCCTGACAAAGACAATGCCAGAGCTGCACAGCTGTGTGCTTGTTGTCTTTGATCAGTACATTCTCCCACACTTGAAAATGTTTTATAAACACCTTCAGGTAAAGAATGGTACTTAATAGATTTCATTTGCTCAAACTTATTTTAAAAGAAACAACCAACCAACCAAACCACTCCCTATTCCTCTTGCAAGACACTAGAAATTGAGAACTGCTGTCAAGGTGTCCTCCAAAGCTGAGAGAATTCAATCAAGTGCGACCTCTTTGTTGTCTTTGCTTTCAGTGTCTGCCTGAAGGCGGGCTGAGAGTGAGCCCACCTTTCATTCAGCGCTGCCCAACGCTGCGGCGGGGATTGTCAGGGCTTCCAGCCAGGGGGGTTCAGCGCTTTCCTGTACCTGGGAGAGTGCGCGTCTCCCAACGCACAGCAAAGTGTCCTGCTCACAAAGTGATCGGGTGTAGTGTGAAGGAAAGGTCTTCAGTCTCTGTTGCTACTACTGGTTTACTTTATATAAACGAGGAAGATCACGTTTAAATGTCTGCTTAATTCAAATGAGAGATTTGAACCCAGGTCTGTTACTCCCAAAAATGTGCATTATAGTACGATCCCTCTCAATCTTTCTTGAAGTGCTTCATTTTTTTTTCTGGGTAATGAAATGTTTATTGAAAAAAAGAGCTAGCAAATCATTGTGCTTTATACCAGTTGAGTGTCTAAGCCACCAAAATATGAAGTTAACCTTCTCTACCTAGTTCAGTGATTTTTATATAAAGTAGAGATTCTGAAATAATCTAATTTTCCCAGGACTTGGGTCTCTAGGCATAGTGCCTCTGCCTCTAGTTGTTAAGCAGAGGTTCAAAACTGATCAATTCTTTTTCACTCTGAAAGTTTTGCTATTCTTAAGAATAGCTTGCAGAAAAAATAAATAAAATATTGCCAGTCTCATAGAATGACAGTACTAGAGTTTTTCTCCTTGTGTAAATCTGGAGTATATAAAAGATGACAATGATAAAAATGGTGCTGTATGTTGTGGATTTGAGGATCTGTCTGCAGTGTACTGTCTCTTTGTTCAGTGCAGCTCTAATGTTTTAGTTCACCTTGTTTGTAACTACTATTTCCTTTATAAATTATCATAAACCTGAAAAGGTGGGCTATTTTTTAAGTTTTTTATAACCAGTATTGTCTTTATTTCAAAGTCTAATACAATTATGAACACACCATAGCTTGTGGATGATTAAATTGCAAATTGTGGGTGTCCATCAGGCAACTCGATATATTAGATTTCTTCACCTTCATAACTCATCTTCATATACACTGTGTATTTCCAGGATCACACGAAGATGTGCTTGTTCTGCCTGAGGTACATTCTATACTATTTATGGTTTATCAGAAGTACAGAATATCTTCTTCAAGGATACACTCGTATATCATTTGAACTTCAGCAGTTATTGCATTGTTTTAATGGAAAAATGTTATAAATGAATGAGTTTATTCTCTCTGCAACATTTCTATTTTTGAACATGGCTTTCTCAGTGCTGCTGCTTTTTGTTCTATGAGAACATGAACTTCTTGTTTAATACTCATGGATTTTATAAAGATATCTCATTTTCTCCTTGGAGACCTGCAAAGAAAAATGGTCAAAAAGCAGAAACAGTAATCAGAGTGTAGTTTCACAGAATTTTTGTGGGATAAACGTGACACCTGTTAAAAGACTAAAATCAAAGTAATTGAGACAAACACGTTACATCTTATTTGGCATTGCAATTGAATGAGGAATATAATCTATACAGACACTTTTAAAAATGAGGTTTTGATTTACAGCTGTAAACTAAGTGGTATCTGGCTTGAGAATACCCGCAGTTGTTAGGAACTTGGACTGTGAGCTCATTAGACTGACTCTGCTTATGTTGTAAACAGGTAGAAGATCCCCAGGAAGCGGATGTTTCAGCGGCTGTTGGTGCAGCAGAGAGCCGCTTTCCTGCAGCTGGGCTCAACTCATTTCTCTGATATTGACACCATCCGAGTGCTAATGCTGAGGGTGCCAGGCTTACCTTGCTATTTTGAGGTGTTTCATTTGTATGTTTCCTGTTCTATATACCACTGTATTTGTAATTCCCTTAGGAACAAGTCCTAAGGGGTGCCCTATGTGAGGCAATAATCCTCAGGTGTTCTTGTTGTAAATACCTTTTTACCTACAGAATTTTCTTGT
>NW_010300218.1:62914-77218 GCF_000700745.2 Antrostomus carolinensis | reverse complement strand
CCTGGTGCAGAATGTCAGCTTCCCAGTAATACCCCAGGGCAGCAGTATTGCAGGCACGGAGAAATTTTCTCTGTGTCTGTGGTGGGATCTTGTGATCCATGAAGATTGCTGCATGCTCCTCTTGGTACCTGCATCAGCAATTCTGCTGAGCTGAAGAAGTGTTGGGGAATTGAAGGCCTTTGGCAAGTGCAGTTATGGACAGATTTATTCCTGCATGTAATTTTAACAAGGGTTGTGTTGTCCAACATAAGGGTAAAAAACCTAAATGCATATTAAATCGCCATCGTTAAGCTACAGTGTGTTATCCAAACTGCTAGTCCTCACAGGGAGGTGTTACTTGAATTAGGAATATTGAGAACAGAGAGAACCAGAAATGTCCACAGAGTACTTGTGACCTAGCAGAAGCTGTGAACTGATAGATCCTGAGATTATTTGCAGATGAAGATGTGGCATAGATAGGGACAGGAGTAAGTCAAAGTAGTGCTGGCCTCGTTTCTTTCCTGTCACAGGTTAAAGAGGTGAGGATATTTTTTGTCTTTTCTGGAGAACTTAAGATTTGCTTTATCTTTTGTTTGTCTTTTATATAATTGCACTGGATAATATTACAAAGTCGTATAAAATTAAAATTAAGTTTGAAATAGAGTTTGTTAATTACAGTATTTAACTGTTGTGGTTATTGTTTCCTAGGAGATTAATGAGGTGAATTATTGTAACATAATTAAGCTACAGTATATCTAATCTCTTACATACCCTTGTGGTTTGCTGATATTCAAGTATCACTTGAAGGTTAATTTCACTTAGCTGGTGTATATTTGACTTTGGCAATACAGTTTATATCAAAATATGTTTTTAATTATATTTGAAAGTCATTAGGCAAGAGCTCTGCCAAAATTATCACTCTAAGCCTTGCTAGTGAAGGTAAGGACATAAACAGGAAAATCAGCAGACTCACGTACACACACAACCTGAATATTCACATAAAAGCAGAAGTTAACATATGCTGCCACTTAGACGCTAATGGCATCTGCTCAAGGTTAAGCCTTCTCTTCTGATTGTCCACTCTGATACGTGGCAATTATTGAATGAATCAAAGTTGAATGGCATAAGAATTTAATTAACATGCAAGATATAATTATATGTGCGAAGTTGCAAATCCAGTAATCCAAAATCTCCCCTAAAATGTTTTTGACTGTAGCCTTTTACGAGCAGCTAATGAATTCCTCATTTAGCAATCAGAGGCTGTGCCTCAGGCCATTCAAATCAGCGAACTGGCTGTTGTCTGTGGTGCTTTGGCAGGAAATCCTATTGCCTCACTGCATAAAAAATAGGAACATAGAGTAATAACTTTATAGGACAAGATAAAACTATAGATTCATCAAAGCATGCCTTTTCCCTCAGAGAAACAGATTTGTTTATATACCTTCATTTTTTTTTTTAATCCCCGAAACCAACCTTCCTCCTCCTCCAGCCACAAGCTTGGCTTCATCTTAAATTCACTAGTCCTCATTTACTCTTCTGCTGGATTTATTTAAAGGATGGATACTCTGTGTTATACTACAATAGAAAAGCTGCAGTATTTATTTTTTTTTTATTACTTCCAGTCACAGACATTTTTTTACATCATTTTTTTGCTTTCTCTTTAGTAATCCTAAGAAATTATCTTTTGTATATTTCTCTTTAATTTCCTCTAAAATATGGTGCTAAAGATTTGAATCTATTATTTTCTTTCATTTCTCTCTCATCTCATCCCTGTGTAATTTGGACAAAACTAAAATTCTCTCCCCTAAATAGTAGCTCAGCATAGAATCAAACCCAATATGAGACTTTAAAAAAAAATTGAACAGCATTTAATAATTATAATTTTAATCCAAAGTATGGAAATTAAAGTATTAGTGGTTACAACTTTGAGTCCACAGGTTGGATTATTTCTGGACAGAAATCACAAATCTTTGATGTCCAGAAAACACAGCATGCTTGAGCATTTAATCTAAGCTGTATTTTATTTTTAGAGACTTATCAATCAGTATTGGAACAGGGAAACTACTCAGTAACTTTCTTGGTCGTTACTCAAAATGTCTATGATCTTCTTAAATGACATTTTCAGATTTTTAGTTACCTCCAGTAATTACTCCACACCCCTTATGCATTTCTAGAATAATTTCCACTTCTTTTCTGTATACTTTTCATGGTAAATAGCTCACAACTTGTTTGCTTTTTCTCTGTAATTAGTCAGCAGATGATTTTTTGTATTATGTACAGTATTTTCTTGTTTTTCCCACTTCTGTGTATTCTCTGTGGTCACTCTCAGGTTTCTGTGGGATTGCTTTAGGTGCTCCCACTGCTCCCGCTGTGTTTGAGTGGAGTACGTGAGCCGTGAATAAGACTATAAACCTAAAGTATCCAGATCATTCTGAAATTGTTTGTTCTCTCTCCTCTGTTTTTGTTGCCTTAGAAATTGTGTGCTGTCAGCAATTGTTATAATTTGGAACATAACATTTCCAAGGTCACAACTCTAGAAGATAATCTAAACTTGTCAGTTAGAAAGTTCTCAGCACTCAACAGTGGCCTGTTTCTTTCCAATGTGTCTTTGAATCTGTTTGAATTTTTGTCAATTTTTCTCAAAAACGTGCTCACCATGTTTTCAAATCTATCTGCTTTGTAGCCCAGCATCAAATACTTTTCAGAATGCCAGCTAAATTGTCTGTCAGGTTGCTATTGTCTCAGGTAGGTAACATACTCAAAGAATTCAAGTAAATGCATCTGTCCTTTTTCTGTGTGTCCAGCCTGCTATCACGGTCGTCTTAGTCACGCGTTTCTAAATGTGGTTTAACAATTTTCTGAGTTCTGTATAACTGAGTCCAGGAGAAGCAGCCTGGCCTCTCTAGGGTCTTTGAACCTTTTGAAGTAAAAAGAGAATTAACTGCCACTCCAGGTCTCTTATACTCTCTTCCTTAGTAAGTTATCACAATTCCTGATGAGGGCTTTCCTTTTCCTCTCACCGCTTTTCTACAGATTTCTTGGTTGTAATTCACGTAGGCCTGGAGCTTTGTCAATGTTCAATAGTTACAATCACCTAATTAAGGTATCAGCTCTGGCAGACCAGAAACCTTCTTTCTCCACTGAGTTTCTAGTTTTCAGGAGCGTATTCACTACTTTTGTCTGATTCTCTTTTTCTTTGTGTATTCATTACAAACTGTCTATAAAAATATGAGTAATCTATCTGTCTCTTTATTTTTAAAATTGCTTTGTTTGAAGATATTTGCCTCTCACTCCTGTCAGACTACAAGTGGATGAGCAAAAAAACCCCAAAGTAATACACAAAAACAGGTATTACCAGGGAACAGTGAAAAGCTCAGTCATTTTCTTTGCTTTTTACAGGAATAATATAAACTGTATAATAGTGGCAGATGTATACTTGAGAGATGAAACTGCACAGCTGGGGACTGAGTGTAACCTGCGATGATAAGAAAGGAGGGAGATAAATTATTCTAATTGGCAATAAGTTAAGTCAAATTCTGCAGGGTGAATGTGGTTTACCTGCAACAGTAACTGGTGAGTGACTTCGTGTCTACCCATGATTTTCCTCGCTCTTGTTCTTCCTGTTGTGTCCCCTGTAGCACGGGGGAACGGGGACTGGACAGCTGGGTGGGTGCCTGGCTGCCAGCTGGGCCAGCCCACCACAGTTATTTATCTCTGTGTTAAATGGCAGGTGGCTGAAAGGAAATGTATTGGGCTTATGCTATGGGCCACGTACTGCTGAGCCTGGGGTTCATGCGGGAAGCTGCAGTTCTGTTTTGTCCAATTCATACAGAGCTAAGCAGTTCAGTTTTGTGAGGTGTGTTCCTTATCAGACATCAGATGGCCACCTCTTGATTAGAAAGGGAACTGGCTATAACATACTTGTTTACAGGTCCACCCCTGCTGGGAGATGTAGCTTTGGAGTTTTTGCAAGTTAAATGCGTGGTCAGCCATTTGAAATGTTGACATGAATACTATATTTACATTTTTCTTGAATCTTGCAGAATTTTTCAAAGTTGACTGCACAAAAATGAACTAAGCTTATTTTTAGAACTGTGGTGTTTCAGCTCAGGATGATGTTTGTCCCTTGGAGTTCTTTTACAGTGTACTAGGGGATTAAAACAGATTCCTTCTTAGAGAGGTTAGAAAGAAGACTTCCTCAGTGGGTATGATAGTCTGTAATTAAGCACTCAGGGGGTGTGAGTGTTCTTACAGAGCTCCCTGAGAACATCTGACAGCCAGTAGTAGAAGCAGGAGTCTGAACTGCTGGTCTGCTCCAGTATGACATTTTGTTCTGTATTTGCAAGTCTTGTATTGGACTTCAATTTAGCTTGAAATCTCTTCCTGTAAATATCAGAATGTTTACTTGCAGAGAGGGTGGTTAAAATCCTATAGAGGGTTTGTGCTCTTTTTCTTCTTTTGCCTGTTTCACCATCCGAGGCCCTTACACAGATGCCTGGATGTTTCCTCTGTAGAAGAAAAAATGTCACTGAGTCGTATGTCATTTCATGCATAAGACTTTGGTCTGTGACACTGTGCCACCTTCTGCATTAAACTGATGGTGATAAACTGTGGCAAAATGACCTTTATATCATTTAGCCCTGGTAATTGTCAAAGTATTATATTAATAGTTTCTAGCATATTCAGTGGCTTTACAAAGCGGAGCAGCGGATCAGGAAGAGCTTCAGAGTGTTATATTCAGTATAGTTCTTGCAACAGTGTTGTTTTCTGGCACCTGATTTTTTAGCTAATGCTAAGGAAATGTACTTTATTGGAAACAGGGACATAGATTGCATTAACACCACCTATAAATAATACAAAGAGAATAAAACTTAGTGCCATGAAATGCAGTGGAAAAAAATGCTCAGGTAGAAATTAAGATCTCATAAAATTAAAATGACAGACGAGGAGAGGTCTGACTTCACCAACACAGTCTGTTCTGACAGAAGGCAGCTCAGGCTGGAAATATATGGAGAAGTGTTTTCCATTGTTCTCGTAGGAACACTGGGGACATCCAGAACAAATGGTCAGACAGCACTGTGTTGGGCCTGGCTGTAGGAGGTGACCGCTGGCACAGGCAGCAAGATTAAGGAGTGAGGTGTTGTGATAACTGAAGCAGTAGAGCATTCTTGGGGACCTCAGTGGCAATGTTAATGTGCTTGCAGATAATCACGCACCAAAGAGGGATACATGGGATCTCAGTAAAGTCAGTAGGGTTTGCCCGGGGCCAGAGATTTCATTGCCAGGCTTGGACCTCCCTTTAGAGCTGACAGATCAGGTGAGAGCAGGGCAGGAGGATGAGGCTGATGGCAAGTGTTGCAGGGCAGATTCATGGTGGGATGAGTCTATTGATATTACATCTAACTGGTGTTGAATGAATAACAATTGAGGCATGATTTACTAATATTGCTAAGAAAGAAAAAAGGTGTCCACTTCTGACTGTCCTCACGTTCATTCCTCTGTGTCCCAGGAAATGTGTAGTTTCATGAGAGACAACGGGTGCAGTCGACAAGGAGCAGGAGCAAGGCTTTTAGCTCAGTCACACTAGCTTTATTCTCAGTATTTTCAAATGGCAATACCAGGTATGCACTGTACCAGGGCTTTCCATGTGGATGATGTCTTGTGGCAGGAGCAAGAACAAGAGCTAACTAGATAGAAAAGCCCGGCAGAGCCGCTTTTCAGACACCACCTCTTCACTTGCCTTTCAGGTTTCTCAAAATGTAGCTACTAAGCAGTGTAAGTGAATGTGGCATCCCTGTTTTTGTGCCACAATAGTTAATGATAGCATCTGTAAATGTTTCAGAGGAAAAATGCTTATGTAAGTAACTTATGAAACACTTAAAATAATAGTTTTTAAGAATATTCTAAAGCAATCATTATATTTTAAAGAAATGCATCTCGCCCATTAGAACAAGAAATAATATAGCAGTCTCCTCAGACATAGTTATTTTTCCTTCTTCAAACATTTGTTGGATAATCAACATTCCTGTTTGCTGTTTATCTGCTTCTTAAATTTTAACAAGTAATTCTGCTTGTAATTGTGACACTTCATGATTTTGTAAAAATTGGCACCTGGTGTGTGTAGGATAATAGCACAATTCAACGTGCGCTGTAGGAAGAACTGATTTTCTGCTCGTTTCATCTGGAAATGCCTGAATTATAAGTGGAGTCGCCCTCCTGTTAAAATTCAAAATTACTGTGGATGCAGATAAATGAAAGAAGAGATTTTTACTTGTATAACGAGAAGAAAACCCAAAATAGATGTGATTTCATTTGTCATGAATGCAGAGAAGAAAGTACTAAAAATTAATTTGAAAAAGAAAAAGCTACCAGTTGTTTTACTGGATTTGATCTGTGATGTCAGTCGGTTAGAATGCAGTTAAGATCTCTGAACAAATATAAGTGGCCACTTCTCACCTATGATGAAATTTGCCCTTTAGAGGAAAGGAATGAGATGTATGGCAGTTATTAATGTAGGTAGCAAATTAATGTAGCTTGGGTCATTCCGTATGCACACAGTGCCCCATACTTCCTCCTCCCGAAAATGAAGGTTAGATCCCAAGTTTCTTGATTTAACATTTAGCAGGGCTCTCGCAGGCCAGGCGCAGAAAGGTGACGGTTGTTTCTGTACTCTTGAGGCTGCTGTGTGTGGTGGGCAGACAGACAGACAGACAGACGATGTCTGTTAAACCTGTATCCTGCGTTACCATTTTCCGCTTAGGGCTTGTAACAGCATGGACAGGGTCAGGCTGGCTGGCTGCTTTCTCCAAGAGGCAACATTCTGTCATCCCTCCTTGGGGGTCTGGTGGAGCCAGAGAGTTGCAAATTGCAGTTGAGTGATGAAGACAGAGATATTGGAGAAAGCAAAGAGGGAATCTTCCTCCTTTCTTTTGCTCTTGGGAAAAGGAGCAAAGGAAAGCTGTTCTCTGCCATCTTTCTGCGGGGCAGTTTGAGGACCCAGGACTGTGTCCCAGAGCTGGAGCAGAGCCTCAGCAGGCAGGCCAGCCTGAGGAGAAGGGGTTTCCTTACCTGGATTGCTTCGGGGCTTTTTTACAGCTGCTTGTGGCCAGGGAGCTGGAATCCTTCCTCATGCCAGAGGAATTGACAGTCTGGTGAAAACGTGTCACACTGGGCCCAAGGCCCAGCACATGGTACAGAAAATAAAAACTTCCTGTGGTGGAGTTTGCAGCCTCATCATTGGGAGAGCAAAGGTTTCGCATTGCCAAAGGCATGAGGAAGAAGACAAGGAACAGATTTCCCAGTAAATGTTAAAATTAACAAAATCACAGCAACTTTATTTGTTGTATATTTACTGTTTATCTGCTTGAGACCCCAGCAAATTAGCAGCAGTCATCTCATTTTTGTTTCTTGCAGATTATTCTCCTGTGACTTTTAATTAAAACTTCCCTTAGGCACAGAGGAACCATTGGTGATCTTTTTTTTTTTTTTTTCCCTGGACTGTTTCAGCTTTAATTACCTTTTAGGATTTTAAATAAGCCTTGTGTTTCCAGCAGATCATATTTACTACAGAAGGAAGTGGCAAAGGGATCAGTGGGGATATTTACCATAAAATCAAAATTTCACATAAAATACATTTTAAGTGTAGTCAAGTAAACATTCCCTTCCCCCTCCTGAAAAGCCCTATGGCCAGGTTTAATAGTGTTTCATATATTTTGAACTGTATAACTTGTGTCGAATCTCCCATTCCTGCACTATTCAATTTTTACTGGGAATATGATTACATTGAAATGAGACTCCATCAGAGAAATAAGATATTGGATGGGCAGTAGACCAAGGCGAATTTCTGAGCAGTTTGTGTAAGTGTTTTTCCAGCCATAATAGCAGCTTCAGACCTTGAGCAAAAGAGCTAACCTGTCAGATTGCAATTTCTATTCATTGTTGCTTGAAACACCTTGTTTGCCAGAGAATTGTCAGGTTTGTTTTGTGTTTACCTGAAAAAAAAAAAAAAGAAGAAAACAGATCTCATGTGTCTAATGTCATTCTAAAACTGGAGGTAGGGATGTTTTTTAGCCACTAATAGGTGTGTACATATAGGTGACTGTGTATTCATTCATACATTACTTGGGTACCTTGATGCCAGCAGAAGGCATCACTGATGTGATAACTTGCCAGGACACACTGCCAGTGGAGCAGGCGTGCGGTGTGGGCTGGAGTGTGTAGCACAAGGTGAATGAGATAGTACTGGTAATTTCCTGTTGTTGACTAGAGTAGTGCTGGCAGCTCTGTTAAAAACAGTCAAATTGCAGGAGGCCTTAGAATGGGGATAAAAGAAATGTTTTTGAAAATCATCTTTCAGCTGAGGAGAACCCCTTTATGCTATCCACAGCAATGAGTTCCTCTGCATAGAGTGGTTTTCTGCAGATTCCACTGCAGCTGGATGTGTACAGCTGAACAGCTAGGTCACAGTCAAAATAGAGTTTGTGTATGTTTTTGGTGCATATATATATATACACACACACACACACACACATTTCAAATGGGCACAGTGGAGGCTTATTCCAGTTTATCAGTACGGACTGTACAGCTGAAGATGCTCTTTCTCATTTTACTTTTTTACATAGAACTAAAGTATCCAGTCCCATACTGAACTAATGATACTTTTGTAGCTGGTGTTAATCAGATGATATTAATATTACTGTTGGCTTCAGTCCAAAGGTCTTTTTGAATATCATTGAATGTCTGGCTGGCTGCTTGGTGTGTGTTTCAGACAAACAGGAAATAGGGTTAGAAAAAAAAAAAGATTAGTTTTTCTTTCATTTACTGATTTCTGAGCAGAATGCATTTTCCCCAAATCCCCAAATAACGGGCTCGGATAGGTCGTGCTTTTCAGTTATTTTAGCCATTGATGAACTGCACAGGCAAATTGTACTGCTCTACTAAAAAATTGCCTTACACTTGAAGTTATCTTTTTCTGCTTCTATATAATGGGTATTTATGCACACAAATTGTTTTTTTGCAGATGAATATTCTGTGCATTTGATTTAGAGTCTGTGTATAACCTGTGTGCATTAGAGATATTTAGTATAAATAAAAGATAGAGGATAAAGAATTGAAGAAATACTTTTAAAATGAATGGTATAAAGTTAAGCTGTGTGCTCCTGTTTACCCTTTCTAACAATAAAAGAAGCCAAGGACATTCATCAAGAAGAAAGGCAGTAATTAATTGAGAGAAATACTATGCAATGCATAATTAACATGTGTTACTGCTTGTCAGACTAATGCCAATAAAACAGTACTAGTCACAAAAGGATTTGACGTTTATGTGGGTAATAATATATTGACAGTTACATTAGAGATTTTTATAAATTGTGTTCTGAAAGAAACTCTCTTGCTTAAAAATCTAACAGCTGTCATTAGGGAGAGCCATCCTCTACTGGCAACCTGCTCTGTAGTGATTCAGTGGGAGTCGGGCAGTTAAATACCTTATAAAACAGTCTGGCGTTGAGTTACTGAGAACTCTCGTTGTATTCTGTATAGAAAATGCTGTTGTGTTAAACAGTTTCTTTCACTGTAATTAATGACTTGCTTAAATTCATATAAATGATCTCAGCATTCAAATAAATGGTTACTGGATTATGGAGAATTAGCTATTGACTCACCTCTGACCACTATTGTTCCCGCTGTCCCATTTTTTCTTTACTGGTGTATACGGTCTCACTACACATTTAAATTAGGAATCCTCTACAGAGTGCTATTAGGATTCTGTGATTATCCACGAGACACAACATACTGTGATTACTTGATTCATGCCAGATAAAATGTAGGCATATCAGTCATAAATTTGTATATAGCCTGCAGAAAAGCTTGAAGAGTAAGACTACATTTTCCTTTTTTTATTGCATTACTGGTTGCTTAAAGGAAAAACTTCCCATTTCTGTCAGAAATTCTTGGACTTGTTATTTCTACAAATAACCTTAAGATTAATAAAACTGAAAGCATCAATCTTGCTTGCACTTATTAGTGCTTCAGATTACCTTAAGATTGATGAAAATGAAAGGAGCTGGTCAATGCCAAAAGTCTTTTTCTTCCTATTTTTTTCTTCGTTTTGGTTAGACTGTGCAACTGATTGTCCTCTCTGTAGCTTTTTTCTTTATTAAAGGAGAAATTCACAGAACAGGCTTTTAAGAATATCCACAGGTGAACAGACAGAAACCCTTACGTCTTTCTGTACCACTGTTTCAAGGGAATTTTAGGACACAATTTTCTAATTCTTCTTTGATGCATCAAGATAAATGGTCAGCCAGTTCTGAGTTTACCCTTAAAGGTTCTAATAGGAGCCAAGGGCCATCCTGAAAATCTGTGCTGTAATAATTTGAAGGAATCAGTGTCAGAAAATTGATTTACTTGAAAGCAGTTTATTTCAATGTGAATATTCTGAAATGGTGCTCGGTGCCGAAGGTAGCACGCCTGAAGCACGATGATCCTGTTGCCATGGTTTCAGGCAGAGATTTGGGTTACTATGGTGTCAGCCTTTGCTGCTTGCTGTGTGGGAAAGTATGATGTGACCTGGGCAAGGTCATGTAGACTTAAATCCTCAAAGAGGCTAAGCTGGAGCAACAAAAATTAGTCACTGCAGTGAAGGTCTTATACACACCCACTGCCTCAAGGAGAGACTCGAGCCCGACGTGCGCTTTCTTATACAGTACAAGGCGTTCGATTCCTATCTAGAGAAGTCAGTGCTCCCATCTGAGAGATGAGGCCTGGCAGGTTATTGCAAATCACAGCCTTTTTTTGTCCAAGTTGTATTAATATCTAGGTACCAGGAGGCACATGGCTCTTTTCAAAAGCTGTGGTGATTACGTCCTCTCCTGGAGATGGGCATCAAAACTGAAGTCCCTCTTTTCGTTTGAAATGGGACACTCACAGGGAGATCAAATTGTATTCAGGAGTTTAGTAACGTTTTTGAGGATGTGAATGAGGAGGCTCAATATTTCTGTTCTTGCTGAGAACTGCATGCATGGCTGTGTGAGAGGGTGATAGGGGAGGCACCAGGGACACCTTTGGTTTGCAGAGAAAAGACCCAGCTAAGTTAGGAGAGGCAGGAGGAGAGTGAGAGACATGCATGGGGTTTGCAGTTCACAGGGAGGAAGGCTGGAGCTGCAGTCCCTGTTCGAAAGACTCTGAGTAGATTTTATACCCAACAATTAGGCTGAATAAATAGACAGTCCTTGGAGCAAGAGCTGTTATCATGAAGATTGAAAAGTGTTTTGACACTTGTTGTGGTTTAACCCTACCCAGCAACTAAGCTCCACACAGCTGCTTGCTCACTTCCCCCGGGGTGGGATGAGGGAGAGAATTCGAGGAGTGAAAGTGAGAAAACCCATGGGTTGAGATAAAGACAGTTTAACAGGTAAAGCAGAAGCTGTGCACACAAGCAAAGCAAACCCAGGGGTTCATTGACTACTTCCCATCTGCAGGCAGGTGTTTAGCCATCTCCAGGAAAGCAGGGCTCCATCACACTTAGTAGTTAAGTGGGAATACAAATGCCATCGCTCCAAACATCCCCCCCACCCCCTTCTTCTTCTTCTTCTTCCCTCAGCTTTTTATTGCTGAACATGATGTCGTATGGTCTGGAACATCCCTTTGGTCAGTGGGGACAGCTGTCCCAGCTCTGTCTCCTCCCAACATCTTGTGCACCCCCAGCCCTCTCGCTGGTAGGGTGGTGTGAGAGGCAGAAAAGGCTGTGACTCCGTGGTGGGGTCTAGTTGAGGGGCTCAAACTGGGAAGAGGTATCACAGTTGCTGGAGTTGGGACATGGCGAGCTAGAAAATCCCTCCAAACATTCTTCTGAGAAAAAGCAGCAACATATGTAGGAAACCGAGATTGTGGGTCAACAGGAGTTAGGTTTGGGGTAGAGCACAGTCTGTTCTGCACCAAGAAAGAAACCAAACCTGACATGCAACTGTTCTCCAGGCCCAGAGAACCTTACAGCAAAAATTTAGATAGCAACAGAGTTTTTTCATTATTTGGTTAATTGATTAGTTATTGGGATTTTTTTATTTGTATGTACATTTGGTTTTGCTTTTTCCTTTAGATAGGGTTTTTAAGTTTGCATCCCCAAATTCCATTTTAGTCTTATTCTAGGTTCTCAAATCCCATTGCAGTTTTTGCCTTTTGTGTTTTGATCTGGGTTTTCTATCTGTAAGCTAGAAATACAGTTACATCAGAGGGCTGCTACAACGATGATATCACAGGATTTTGATGCTATGGTAATAGATGCAGCCTTAGGATCATATCTCTTGATTGCACCCGGAGTAGTGCCACTTTATCTATTTCATCACAGTGAAGCAGCTCTTCCCTCCTGAGTGTACAGTTCTTCTAAGTGTTATTCCAAAATAATAACATTATCTCTCCAGCTTATACCTGGAGGGGAATTATGTGAAGTAGCAGTGTTTTACAATTATTTCAGTGAAACGTTGTAGTCCTGACCAAAAAAAAAAAAGAGTATGGTTTTATACACATGTGAACACATACAATAATCAGATGACAGCAGTGATTTTAATTATTATAGATCAATCTGAATGGCAGTGATCTGAACAGCACTTTGAAATGCATTAAGTATTTTACTCTTGAATTAAATTGTGTTACTTGGAAGAAAGCAAATTTTTAATATTACTGTTTACTAGTGCTTGTAAAAAACAATCTTCTTTGGTTTCCTTGCAGACATGCGCTTTCCATTCTCCCCAGTTTTCTCATGGCTGTGAGGCCACATCTGTCCCTTAGCCTCGTCCTGGCCATTATCTTTCAAAGTAGGGAAGGGAGATGAAAGAATCAAGGGAAGTGCAGTATTGGAAAGAGACTGCTCCTTACAGCTCTGTTTCTCGCTATTACAGTAGGGTTCTTACTCCAGAAGAGGACATTCGTAGAAGGATTCGCTGGTTTGAGTCTTGCCTTCCTGCTTCCTTTTTTTCCCCCTTCCACTCTACTCCTCACTCTTTGGTTTCTGTGTACTAACCTCGTCCGTTATGTCAGCGTGAAGTGTTCCTTTTGCATTTTTGATTTGACGATACCCTGAAAATCCATCTCTGGAAAAGGGAAGTGCAGTAGCTGGAGTAAATATAGCACTGTCAGTACCTGTGCTCGTTTTTTTTGTTCTGTTGGCACTTACTGGAGGCACTCAAACCCTTGAGTTACTTTAGGGGCTACCAAAGTGTAGGCTGCTCAGAGAACTTGGCCGTGAGCACTCTTTTGTCTGGACAGTGTCTGAGAGGGCTTCTTCAAAGGCTTAGCTGGCAATAGGGTTTGGACTTAGGATGGGGATGGTGTTGAGAAGCAGCTGTGAGAAGATGAACTTTATTTTCTCTCTGAAAAAGGAAGGTTATTTCCTGAAAAATCAGAAGAATCTATTGCCTCGTTAAATGAAAGTCTTTGTTGTTCTATTTTGTTGTAATGTGTAAATTTAGGATTTGTCAGATATTTGCCCGCTAGAGAGAATAAAATCAATGACAGAGTTAAATGTGCAATGAATCAGAACCAGTTCTGATTCCTGAAGACTAGATAATGATTGCTGGTTTGTTCTTCCCATGGTCATTGTTATCTAAAGGGTAACGAGGAACAAAAAAGACATATGCGTAAAATGTCAGTTTCAGTATTCTTTTTTTTTTTTAGTAAAATTTGAAAAGTTACTACTATTTTTTTTTAACCAGTAGATTTTTGAAACAAACTTGCAAGTTTAAAGAACAGAAAATGTGACTGACTGGATTTCAGCTGTAGGAACCTCAGTGAAGGACTTGTGCTGAAGTTCAGGTAGATTATTTTACAGCAGCACTCAGCAAACTGAGAAGCGTACACCACAGACTGCCAAGATGGACCTGGAAACTGGTGTCTTGGTATTTAAGTATACAGTTTTACAGTCATTTAAATCATGAAGACATACCGGTACAAAACAAAGGGGAGTCCAGGTAGGGACCCTGAATGTGCTGGTAATTTATGCAAGTCGACCTCAAACTCTCTTGTGTAAGCAAGTCAAGGGGCACCGTCTGCAGCTTGCCTTTGAAGCTGCTGTGGGTCATGTAGAGCTTAGCACTGAATACCAGCCTATTCTTTGTGGAAGAAAAATAAACTTTAAACACCCACACTATTAAATGAAATATTCCAGGCTTGATGGGTCTTATGACAGTTAAAGATACAAGCAGCATCTCACTCATTTGCAGATAAACCCTTAGGCATGTGATTAAACTGCTATAAATATCTGTCTAAATTGTATTACAGACATAAGTGTTTCCTAGGTAAGATGTGTTTAGATGTGTGCTTCTGTACTTTGCT
>NW_010300218.1:0-62873 GCF_000700745.2 Antrostomus carolinensis | reverse complement strand
TTTTATTATTATTATTTTTATTTTTTTTTTTGAAAGTGCAGGCAGTGTAAATAATAACCAGAACTGGATGCTCAGCAAATAGATTTTGGTAGAATCCTGTAGCTTTTTTTTTTTTGTGTGTGTAAAGAATTAAAATTAGGAAAGGAGGATTGATAGAGCCCTAGTAGAGCTTGAAGAGCAGTTTTGCAACTGTGTTTTCCCATCTGGGAAGCAATTTTGAAAGGAACATATTCTAAACAAAGCTGACTTTATTATGCTGAATTTTGAGCTTTTAGATTATATAATTCAATCACATTGCTAGAAGGAATTTTTAGATAATTTGAGTCAGTAACTTATAGATCATCTGTTTTCAGAGCAAAGAATGCATCATTCTTCCTTCAGTTCATGATCACACAGGGGCTGCACACAAGCACTGCATAACACAGGGAACGACCAGAAAAGAAGTGGCAAGGATGACATGGTACAGTGTTCCATCAGCTGTTAGGTCAGCTCTCAAGGTCGTTGATGTCAGTAAAGGACTTGTGATTGTTCCCTGCAGCCTCACTTGGGTAAGGGCTATTCGTTGGGGCTCAGCTGGCTACCAGAATTAACCAGATTTGGACGTGAACATGTGAATTACCAGGAATGTCAACAATTTTAGTAACCAAAGAGTCAGGTTATTAACTAACCTCTTAATAAGGGGAAAAAGGAAAGTTTTTTCAATAATGTAGCTTGAGCAGTAAAAGCCGACTGAAGTGCAGTGCCTTGAACGCAGCAGTTACAGAAACTGTCAGAGGTAGAACATGAGGTCAGATGGGCTGTTCTTTTGGAGGCAGACGTTTCTAAGAGCACTGTCCACCCAGACACACGATACATAAACACCTGGTTGGGTTTGCAGACTCACGCTAGAACAGGGCAGTGGACCACCCTGATATGTGTATTGCAGTGGGGAGATCTGAGGTGAATTTATACAATAATTAGAAACATTTTCATGTGCTGGTCAGCTGGTATGAAACGGTAACTAAAACCTGTAGGTCTTAGTTTTATTTACCGGCATTTTGGTTTCTGTTTTACTGTGTAGCATTGTGCAGTGAGTAGGCACACAGTATTGTAGACCTGCCATAAGCATCTCCACATTTCAGAAAATGATAAATGATATTTCAGTATGTCCCCCTGGGGATGTCTCTTAACTTTCTTGCCTGATCTAGGCAGCTGTAAGTGCTTTAAATAATCCCAGTGTGTGGTTTCAATCATCCTTCTCTCCTTTTGTTTTTTAATCACTGATTTTTTTCTACTTTCTCATACTCCTTTAAAACACATTTCTGTATTGCCTCAACTGCTTATTTGTTATTGTATATTCCAATCTAAAGCTTACTCTTTTTTGTGGCTTGTGTCATTCTTCACTTCAGTGCAGTAAGGCTTGTTAGGCCATTGTACTAAGAAACAAATACCATTGACCAGATAGAAGAGAACTCGGTGAGGAGAGATCAGGAAATCTATTATAATTTATCTCTGTTTAGATTGAGAGTTCTTTTCTGGAAGGAATCTCCCATAAAACCTGCAGCAGCAGGCACAGTTGGGCCTCAGTTTCAACTGAAGTGCCCGGATCTATTGTAGTACACTTACTAAAATAAACCAGTGATCTCACTTTCAATCTTTATTTCATGAATCTAAGTACTGTAGCTGCATTTTTCACTTGCTTTATATTTTCTGTATTTAAGGTATACTTTTTGAAATGTCTCGCCACAAAAAAAACCCCCATACATGAAGACTGAAAAGACTCGTTCAAATCATTGTCCTGATTTAGTTGTTTACCAAATGGTCATGATTTTCACTAGTCTGAAGTGAGAGTTTTCCTAAATTACTCACTTTTAATGTTTTTTGTTTTTCCAAGATGGAAAAAATCTTCCCCAAATTAGATACAATACTTTACAGTTACTTCTGAGGAATGTTGAAGGGGTAGGGGAACAGATGTGATACTGCTGAAACTGATTGCTTATTAGAAGCCACGAAGGTGTAATTAATCTCATTTTTTCACTGTAATAACTGGCTTCTAACTTTCTCAAAATACAGGTGAAATGAGTTTGTGCAAAGCACCACGTGGTGCACCTTCTGCTATGGGTGTCCTATGGGGTCACATGTGAATGTCTCAACATCAGAGTTAATGTCCCTGGCTCAAAAGATGTAGTTGTCTGGTCTCACAACAAGCACACGTGTGGATAGCGTGTAGAGGTGTGCAGGTAACGGTGGTTCTTGTGGCTGGTCAGTGGGTGGGAGGCTGTAACCTCGCCGTGCGTACATCCTTTTGTGTTTCTTCCTGAATGACTGCTCAGGCTGTTCTTACAGCAAAGGTTAATTGAAGGAAATTGTGTTATCCTGATGTTAACATATGTCATATGTCAGTCTCATCTGTAGAATGCCAGATAAAATTTGAATAGCGTTTACAGTGTAGCTATAGCTTGTTCTAAAGCTCAAACCCATAATCCTTTACTAGCCTAAAGAGAATAGGTGAAGTGACCTTTCTCAATCAATCTAAAAGGAAGTCGTTGTACTTTGGCACTGATACATTTTTTTTAGTACATCAGACTGAATTTACCAAGAACACTTGTAAAGAATAAAATGGGCATTATTAATCTATGAGTAACTTCAAGAAACGTTTCTTAGCTGCAATCAAACTACTAATCAGACTAGAATTCATTGGCTTGCCATCACAGATAATCCTGGGTGTGTTGTACACTGTGATAACACTGTACTGCTGAGCACTGACATTCCTTGTAGGTGCACTGTTGGCCAACTCACAAATTTTGATTATTACTCAAAGGAGAAAAGAACAAAAACAACTTGGGAAACCTGTCTGTTGGAAGCCATTTCAGCATAGCTGCTTTCAAACAATGTACTTTTCAAAAAGCTTTGCAGTGGTAAAGGAATTCATTTAGAATATCTTGCACATAAGATTATCTGACTCGTTGGAATAACTAACCCACAGTTCATGTCACTACAGACAGGATGACAAGCATGTTTGTGGCACGTATCCCCAGCAGTATCCAGAACAAAACTGTAAACTGTCTGCGTCCAAATCTTTTACTCTGAAGACCTTTAATCCTGTCCTAAATTGGAAAGGGGCCCGCCTATAACTGAAAGTCGTGCCCTCTGGCAGAGCAGTTTACAGCCCCTGTGACAGTGCTCCTTCAGGCTGAGGGCTTATTTCCTTCACCTCTATTTCTTCTCAGAGTCCCTGGGTTGCATTTTGATAGCTGCAGCCCTCTCTCCTCTCAAGACTTTCCATTTTGTAAATAATCTCAACATGGATATTTCCTGGTTGTCCCTGGTGCATTTGTGTTTCAGAGATAGTTTGTACATCCATTTCTGTAGCGTTCTGATGGAATTTGCACGTGGCTTGTCAGTGCTGAGATACTTCTGGAGCCTGTCAGGATTTGGAGGGATGGTAATGTTGATATTTCCTTTTAGAAGTGGACCACTTGTTCATTTTCTTCTGTGCTATTTTTACTTTAGTTGTACCTCTTACAACTCGTCAGAAGTTTCTCCAAGCTTCTGTATTCACGCGTTTCTTCTGTACCTGGATTAGCTACAACTAAATATTCTGAATACACGGCCTATCACCAGGATGATGGATCTATCATGGCTACACACATAGTATGTTTAGTTTTCTTCTCCAGCCTGCATCAATCCCAATGGGTGACTGCTGCTCTGTGGGGCACAAAGTGTCTGAGAGGTATTATTAGGAATTGAGGAAATAGTCTTGTGCATGTTTTCTGTCCTCAATTCTCTTCTGAGGAAAAACGCAGAACCGAGAGCTCTGGGCCCAAGATGCTTCATTTACCTCTGTGTGCCTCATGGAAGGGAGTACTGTCATTTTTCTCATTTTTGATCTTTTGGTATCTCTGTGACTTCTGACCAAGAGGATATTCTAGTTTGTGACTGCATATAGCACGCACGGTGATTATGTGCTTTGGTCATGTGCCCTCCAAAAATTTTGAGTCTCAAACTGCCACTTAGGAATTTCTATTTCTGCTGCTTAGGAATTTATATTTCGGACGCTGCTGAAACCAGCAGTCCAAGAGTATCTATGTATAGCTGTCATCACACACTCTCTTGAAATGGCAAAATTTTATACTGTGAGTTCTTTTTAAGAAAACAATAACAAAAAAATCACAAATCAGTGGGAGCACTATTTAGTTCAGTGTCAAAGATGAATAACACTGTGGATAATTTTAACACTTCTATATTTAGGGAAACAAGGCCTTGTAGTGTGTTGGTAACAGCAAAACTTGATCAGTGTGAAGCACCAGCTGGTGTTCTATAAATGCAGATCTTGGGGCAAGCATCCGAAGACTCTTATGCTGTGTGAGTACCAGAGGAATTATAATAACTGCCATCCCATGGGTCACTTGAAGTGTAATCGATTTTGAGTCTGTAGCATAACTGATAAGACAGACGTTTCCTTTTCCTAATCGGAGTAATAAGGTAAATGTGGTTTATCTTCCTGCTTTACCTGCGCATTTCCTGGAATGAAAACCTAGGTCCTGCTCATGGACTCTTTCTAGGTGAACCCTTCATAGCTACTTCCTGATTTGTCACTCTACGAGGCTATAACGGTGTGTCCAGCCATAAGATTTTACAGCTCAAAGCTTTGTTTTGCGTTCTCACTGTGTTGACAAAATAAATGCTTAAGCATGAAGCCAGCTGGAAAATAGTCATGTAGAGTGAGCTGATACAGGCAAATCTAATACACGTGTGTCTGTGCCATGGGTTTCTGGAGGGTTAGCAGGCAGTGTCAGTTATGGATTTAACTTACTGAAAACGGGATACTTTTTCTTTTTACGTTTAACGCTATTTTAATGCCCTTTCTTTAGTTTGTACAAGAAGTTGTTTCAGGGAATTGGTCCAGGTAAATTGACACCTGCCTATTCATAGAGAACAAAACTCTTTGTTCCCCGGGGGTTCCTGCCAAGATTTTCATCTGATGAACAGCATCGAAGAATTGATTTTGCAAACCTACTAGTTTCCTTTTTTTAAAGGAAACAGGCAGCATGGTGACTCGACCCTTTTCCTTTGCGAAGCCCAGGGCAGTGTGGCAGGGGAAGTGAAATGTGCCAAATGCGGGCGTGTGCAGAACACATCTCTCCAAATTGAGAGAAATGGGGAAATTGGGTAAAGTCCCTGATACAAAGCCAGTTTCTGGTCTTCATGCAAAGATGTGATCAGCCCCTTATTTAGAACTTGTAGTAAACCTGCTGGTGAGCACTTGATTGCAGCAACTACAAGAGTATTGAAGCAGCTCTTATTTGTAATGTCCTAGTTAGAGACTGAGTTTTTATTTTAATCTTTTGCTGTTGAACAGTGGACACAAGAATAATTACCTTCTGCTTCAAATTTCTTTGTTAATCATTTTATCATGTGTTCATCATGTTTAGGGAACAAATGATCATTCTTCATGTGAAAAACCTTTTTTAAGGGTAAGTGGTTAGATTCCTAGCAGCTGAATGAGAAGATATATGTAGATTTTGACAAAAATTAATGATGTGCATACATAAGCTTCTGCACACCTGTTCTCAGGTTTGCCAAGTACAGTGGTAGCCAACAGCAGCAAAAAATGTAATCATATCTGAGTGGAGATAAATAAAAAGTTAGAAACGGCCCCTATGCATGCTCTCTCTAGATCCCATCTTTAATCTGTCTCACAAAATGCTTGGGCTGTTGTCGTAGAGCACTTAATAAATGCTTCTCTCCATTTTTTTCTTTTTCTTTTCTTTTTTTTTTTTTGTGTGTGTGAGTAGTTTTTAAAGTAGAATAAGTTTAGTTCTGTAACACTGGTCATGTCCCGTTATTTGACTATCCAGTTGTAGTGGTTTTGGCTGGGATGGAGTTAATTTTCTTTACAGTAGCTGTGTGGTGCTGTTTTGTACCTGTGACCAAAACAGCGTTGATAACACAGGGATGTTTTGTTTCTTGCTGAGCTGTGCTCACGTTGCCTCAAGGTCATTTCTGTTTCTCAGGCTGCCCTGCCAGGGCACGAGACATTGGGAAGGGACAGAGCTGGGACAGCTGCCCCCACTGACCAAAGGGATGTTCCAGACCACTGGATGTCCTGCTCAGCAATAAAAGCCCGGGGAAGGAGAGGGGATGGGGAGATTTTGAAGTTAACAGTGTTTGTCTTCCACAATAACCACTATGTGCGATGAAAACCTGCTTCCTTGGAAAGGGCAAAGCATGTGCCTGCTGTTGGGAAGTAGCGAATGAATTCCTTCCGTCGCTTTGCTTGTGTGTGCCACTTTGCTTCACTTACTAAACTGTCGTTATCTCAAGCCCCAAGTTTTAACTCGCTTTTGCCCATCCCACCCTCCCCAATCCCACTGTGGGGGAGTGAGCAATGCGCTGGGTGGTGCTGAGCTGTCTACTGGGGCTGACTTACCCCAGCAGCTTATTGAAAAGTTCAAGCAGAAACTTTAGCACATTGTTTACATCAAGATAAGATGCATCAGCTTGGTTCCTGACAGCAGGTGGTTCAAATACATCACTGTAATGACTGTCCTATCTAAACTGACTGCTGCTTTGTGCCACACACAAACTGAGATGGCAGCAATTTATTGGCTTTGAATTGCAGGGAAAAAATCCCTTTACTCCTTTGACAGTGGTGCTGATATTCTTCTGTCTGTGATTTCATTTACTCTGTGTAAAGCCACAGTTCCCATCTGTTGTTATTTATGGCAGAACTTAATAGTAATTTGAATAGTTTTTCCACCTCTCTCTTTTTGGGGTTCTTTTGCATGGTTGTTTGGGTTGGTTGGTTGGGGTTTTTTTTTTCCCTATCGTACAGTGGAAGATCTTGTCCTCGCTCCCAAGTGGCTGTATGTGATAGAAAGTTTTCTTGATGACATGCATTAAAAAAAAATATTAAGAATAGTTCTCATGTTGTACTAAAATAGCTTTGTGCATCTAAGGGTAGAGGTTTATTCTCATTCATTTCTCTGACAAAGACCATTTCCATCTCCCTCCCCCATCTCACTTGACTAGACCCTCCTTGTCTTTTACACAAAGTGCACAAGTGTGGAAATATTGATATGTCCAAGAAAACATAATCCAATGAAAGTGTGAACAAAATGAAATTAATTAGGTTACTGAATTAAGAAAATAATCCTACATTATCACCTTGTCTCTTTTGTCTGCATCTTGTAGGAAGAATAGCAAGGCCACAATTGTGGTGTAATATCATTTTATATTTCATGAGCTTTCTTCAAGCACAGGGAGCGGTTTCCCAAAGATCTTGCAGTCTTTATTTGGAATTCTTATGCATGAAAGAAGAAACTACTGTGTTTGAAATATTTGTGTGATAACTTTGGGAGAAAAGTCCATCTCAGCATGGAACTGATGTCTTTTTAGCAGTGAAAGTTGATATATGCCATTTGTGGTGGGTTAATAAAACATTCCATATGCCCAGATATCTGTTTCTCTTTACCTTCAATAAGACTATGTATCTAATACTGATAAAATGAAATCTAAGTTATGAATAGAGTAAGTTGTATAATTTTCATGTGAAAATAAATAACACTAAAAAGCAGCATGAAGGAAAATGGTTTTAAAATGCAGCAAACAGTTAAAATGTGATGTTAATATTCATAGTATGCCCTGAGTATCGATTACAATGTGCAGGCCAAGGAAATACATAATGTGAAAAGTTTACCAAATACAAGTTTCTCAATTGCATGAGAGTCTTGAGGTGATCTGATCGCCTGCCTTTTCCTGCAAGGGGTGGAAAAGAAATAAGAAGCAGTGTAAGAGGCAAAGAGATCATGATTGATGTGGAAAATGAGTATGTAGCTTTTTACACATACTGTACTCTTCGTGCTGCAATCAGGTTGCAGAAGGCACATGGTACCAGATGCCAATATGAGAATCAAGAGGATGCAGTGTAAATAACAGTCATTTGAACTCGGTATCTGCAGACTTTTTTCAGTAAGTTCACAACTCGCTTTTACTAGAAAGTATTTGTTAGAAAGTTTAAGCTCGCTCCTTCCTACACTTTTTCTTTGAACCTCCATTTTACTATCTTTGTGCATTTGTAACTGGTACCTTTACCTGTCTTAGTCAGGAATGATCTTCACTGATTGCAAGTCTCTGTGTCTCAATGATTCCTATTTTTTAGGGGTAGAAATAACCCAAGCAGAACTTCAAAAAGCATTTGTCATTAGTTAAATTCTACTTTTCTAATTTTCTTAAGACTAAAGTTAAATGAGTCCTGAATATCTCATCCTAATCGTTTTTGACATTAGGATAACTATCATCCATTGAGTTCCAGGGATGCTGGAGAACAAAAATGATGCTTTAGGCTTGGAAGTTTTTCAAATAACCTCTGCCCCATGGAAGGCTTGTTGAACAGTGGCACCCAATACTGATGGGATACCAATGGCTTGCGAGGAGATGTTCAGAGAGTCCCTCACAGCTGCCTTTCTTCTATCAAGTGTAGGTATAATCCTGTAGTCTTTGCATGCATATAGCAGCCACGGTCCTCTGGGACATAGTCCAAGTTGTACAACCTGTTGTAGGTGCTAGTGTGTGCTGGTGGCCTTGGACAGATTTGGCAGACACTCAATCTATGAGCTCTTGCATATTCAACAGGATTACTAGTCCTTGGATCTTATCTCCTCTTGGGAGACGTTCACACATACTTTCCCAGTGCTGTTTTCTGGCAACTATTTCTCCATCTGCATCCATAGGTATCTACAGAATACCCTTGCACAGAAGGGTGCTTTTATGAGGTAAGCACAGTCCCTACTCCAAAACTACTACTGCTTCAGCCTCCTGGCTGTCATTTCTGCACTGCAGGAACATCATTTACCAGGATCTTTGAATCCCTGCACCTGGCAACAGCCAACAGTGATGTGTCAGGTCCTAGAGTTTTATTTGCAGCTATTTCTTTAGCTGGCGACACCTAGACTACTTCCATCCATTATGCACTTAGATCGTGCTTATGGATGTTAAGCAGAAGTGTTGCTGATAATCAAGTCATGGACAGTTTAACCTCATTAGTCCCTGATTTTTTTTCTTAGACATAATGAAGGGAAAGGTCCTGTTGGAAGTGTTCTGATACCCTGATATCTATAGCTGAGACCTCCTTGTGCAAAATAAATACATGAACTCCGATTCATCCAGCCATCACAAATCTCCATTCACATAAATTACAGCGACATTGCTCAATATTCCAGGTCAGCTTTCATATCTCAGGGGCTTCAATTAATTCTTGGGATATCTTACTACTGCAATTTAGAAAAAAAACCTGATTCTTACAGTTAAAGTGACTGCAATTATATAAAAACAAAAAAACCCTCAGTGACTTCCCCCTACCTACCCTACTGCCCCAGCCTGGAGTGTTTGCTGGGATTCCTGTTGTTTGCCTGACCACTAGTCATTCCTCACCACGCTCCACTTATTTTATTTTGTTTGTTGTGTGGGTGGTTTTGTTGTTGTTGTTGTTTTTTGGTTGTTTTTCCTTTTTCTGTTGATATTCCCGGATGAGTGGGTTTTATTCGTGTCAGCTTCAGTGACTGTCAAGGAACAATCTCATAATTTCCAGCTGCCCCATTTTAAGAAAATAAATCAAGGACATAAAGGTTTTTAAGGTAGTGAATTAATGGAAGTGTAGACTGATCATTCATTATGTCAAGACCACTTTTGACCTACACAGAGAAAATGCTGTCTGTTCCTCTGCATGTCTATGAATTCCTTGAGTTTTCCTTTCACCATGATGTGAAAATACCTTTGTCCTATGAACAGTTCTCCTCAACTAAAACAAGATGAGCTGTGTTGAATAATGGGGAGCTGTGCGAGGGAGGGAGTGGGCAGGAAGCGTTACCAAACGGTGATGTTAGAATTCCATAAATTTCCCTTTCATAGCAGGCATGGCTTCTGTAACGAAGGTCGTTAATATCAGTGTTTCCATGATCCTTAATGTCAATTAGATTTGTTTTCAAGTCAACAAAAAAATCATCTGAATTGTCCTCATTAAAATTGGTACAATTTCTGACCAAGGAACTGTATCTGTATGTTATATGAGTAAAACAGCATGTAAAATATAAGAGCAGTTTTTAGTGATTTATAACCTCTAGTTTTCTATGATTTTTAATCATTAAAGAGTATGTAAAAACATATTTTATACACAATCTTTTATCTTACATTTATTTTTATATTTCTCTATAGCAATTTATTGCCATAGATATATCACCATTACTATAGACATTTATAGTCCCATTAAAATTCAATGCCACCATAAATTCATGCTCCTTAAAGTGTTGACATTTGTAACAGCTTCCACAAGGACGTATTTTATGCTGAAAGTGAAACTTGGAGTAGAAACTTTTGTTAAATTTAGGATGTAGGCAAGGAAATAAACGTCTTTTATCTGCTTTCAATAAATTCAGTAACTTGAGTGAGACAGACTGTGTTATGTCCCACTGCTGGGTTTCACTTGCTCACGCCACTTCAAACAAGTTTGAAGTAAAGCACGATATACAAAACAAAATTATAAAGCAAGTACTTACTGGCTGACACACAAAATGTAGACAGTACAGAATGAGTTATTTGAGTAAGAATTAATATTCTGATTGTTCCCAAGGCACCTGAAGGGTCTTTGCTGTCCCAACAGGCATTAGTCAGGACAGCAGAGCCTGGTCTCCACCGCTCTCTGGGCCAGACAGTCCCTCTCCACCCAGGGTCAGAACAGCAGCCCGTCCACAGGGTAGTGTGTTGTACACTTTCTGAAGTGAAAAAGCTACTGATATAGTCTGTGTCTTTGTGAAGGTGCCTCTCACCCAGCATTCTCTGTAAGGACCTCAGCTGCATGGAATACTCCATCAAACCTTTTGCTGTCATTTCAGAGGGTACTAAAGCCCACTTTAGCTCTGAAAGAAATCAGCGTAACATCACCACTGCAACACAAACAGCATCCTATGTTTTGACAGTTGGAAGTATCTGTGATAATAGTTAAAATTGCCATTAACCTTTACTTTGCATCGCCCTAGATTTCATATATATAACCCATATTGATGTGGGAGGGTGTAGTAGAGTAGCGGTGTGGGACAGATCACAGTGAAACTACTGAAGAGGTTTCTGCTTGGAAATCCCAGCCCCTCCAAAGGAAAGCAGATGTGAAAACCATCAAAATACCATGACTGTGCAACAAGGGAAAGGACTGTAATTTTAGATGATGTCTGGAACTTTGTGAAACATCTGCCAGTACTGGCTGCTGTGTCAGTTCACTCTGGAAGCGCTTTCCTTCTGACCTGATCTGTTCTGCATTTGAAGATTCAATGGAATCCAGCATAAACAGACTTACTGTGGTCCAAACAGAGAGTGACTGAGCACGACTGCAGTTGAGGAGAATGATAATCCTATGGGGATTGCAGTTGTTGATCAGTTTTATATATAGACAAGGCATACATTTTAATTATACATAATATGTGAGAAGTGTCCAAGTGTCAGTAGCTTACACTTGTGTATTTTCAAGAGCTCCACTAGTAACATTTAAGAAAAACTGAATGAGTTACAGGATTTCCTGTGCAGTATGAAGTAATCAGCCTGGATCATCAATCACCTTTCACAGTGGTAGGCAGTGAGAGGAAGGTGAGAGAGATGCAGAAGTGAAGCAAAGAGAACAATTGAAAAAGTAAAACATTCACTAATACAGTCGTAAGCAGATTTTATCATCTCTATTTCATACTGTAGTTTAGGAGATGAGATGTTCTGAAACTAGAGATTGCAGTGTGGTGATAAAGCAAACTACAGAACGACAAATGTACTATAAACTACTTTAATATTTCAATGTCAGGAGGCTGCTATTGCATTTGTCATCATATAGTTCGACTGTGGGTTGTTTTTTTTCTTTTTAACATGCGCCCAGTACAGAACTGCAAGATTCATAAGCTAAAGAGAAAGGAAGATCAGTCAAGTGCTCCTGGCAATGTCAAAAGTAAAGCTGGATTTCAGGAAAGAGGATATTTTGTCACAAAATTAGTGAGTAATATACCTGTGTTCTAGCAGAGTTCACAGAGGTGCTGCTCTACTCAAAGCTCTCTTTAGAGTCAAAATTAAGAGACCTGGAGGGCTTGTGGTTATTAATGATGCCACAGGTCTTTCCATACAAAGTGGCTTAAGTACTATGGTTCTGACTAACTCATGTAATTACTTTCAGCCAACTTAAATTACCCTTCAGTTTCAATTGTAGTGAGAGATCCTGGGAGCAAACTCTGATGAGGTTAACCAGGAGGAGGTTACGGGATCACAAATGATAAGTAACTACATCAGGAACAAAATTTTGCTAATGGAGCTTTTCCAGTCTACCAGAAAAAAGTTTCACAAAAGCTGCTGACAGGAAGTTGGAACAGGAGGAATTCATTTGGGGGGGGGAAAGTATAAACTTTCCAATTTAAATGTGATTTGTCATTTGGGAGAATCTTCCAAGAAAGCTTATGGAAAATTCTTTATTGGTAGGAATCAGATTTGGATATCATTTAAAACCAAATTTGGACACTTTTAAAAGGGTAATTCTGTTTGATTTCAGGCAGTATTTGTTATAGAGAAGATAAAGTTTGTACAACAGTATTTTCATTACCTTCTTTTATATTAATGATAACATTTCCCTGTGCTCTTGCATCCTAACTCCTGACGTGTTATTGTGCCAATGGACAACTCGAGCAGTGTGTGTGCAAGCGGTGAACGAAAGGATCCATTCTTCATTGGCAGGAGATGAGGGACACGAGATTTGTCAGTGGCCTCTCTTACTTTCTGCTGTAACCGTGGTTTGTATCTTGTTTAGAAATGCTTTCTTATTGTGGCCCACTGATTTCGTATCATGTGACTTCAAATCAGTTTGAACATCATTCACAATATTAGAATGAACAGACCTATCTTTTTGTTTACATATCACATATAGAATATCTGATCAGTATTTATGATTTGTAAGGTGAATCCCAGTCATGAGGAAAGGCCTTTATAATTTATTAGTGCTGTCACCTTGCTTTGAGTTATAAACTGTTCATTTCGGACAGAAAAATCCATGTCTCGGGAATGTTTGTCATGCTTATTTGTGAATTTATTACTCTTCTTAATGGGAAAAGTTTAAATGATAAAAGTATTTTTTCAGCAATTATTTGGCATGAAGAATTTGGCAATTTCTGTGAAAATGAGGCTGATTTGGCAGAATATAACCTGATGTTTTCAGGTCCCAAAGGCTTTGGAAACATTTTAAAATTGGAGAAACTGTAGCCTTGGCTTTAATGAAAGGGAGAGAAGCAAGTGGCGTCTGAAATATGTGGTTTGGGTTGCATTTGGTTGCCTATGACGATCCCTGGTGCTTTTGAGCTTTGTACCTACAGCTGGAGTTCAGACACTGAACCTCCATTTAAATATTAAAACATCTGCCTGTAGCTGTTTCTCCTAGAGAGCTACCTGAAGAGCAAAAGGCTTTCAAACTCTGAAAAGCCAAGTTATGCTAAATAGTCCAATTTTCAAACAGCAAATCCAAGCGACTAGCTACAGCAGAACTGAAATAGGAAGCAATTACTGTACTAACACTGTATCAGCAAACTGCAGTGTCTCTTGGATCGTAGGATTAGGTTTTTTGGTTTCTTACATCATCCCAAGACCTGATTGTTTCCTGGGGGAAGGAGTATTCACAGCATTTGCACTCCTTCACAGTTTCTGGTCACTCCCTTTTAGGGGAACATATGACACAAACCGAGGGCAAACCTGTCTGTCTGTGGCAGGAACAGCCGTGGTAAATGTAATCACTCAAAAATTCCCTTTCCCTGTGTGTTAGTGAGAGGTGTCCTGGGGAAGTGGCTCCTCTGCTGTTCCTTTGCAGTCAGCAGCCTGTCATTCTAGCAGTGGATTATTTCTCCCCTTCCCTCAATCCTCTTTTCTATGCCCCCAGCTTTCCCACAAAGTCGGGGATCCCTCGGTTTTTGTACTGGCAGCAACCTTTCCACGTGACTGACCACTAAGCAGCTGCTGGTGTCCTTGGAGCGGTGCCCCGCCATGGCTACGGGCCTTGTGGGGCGGGTGTCCCTTAGGGAAAGGGAAAAACCTGCAGCTGTCAATGAAACTCGAGTCCCCAGAGATGGCCAGGACAGGGTTTGCCAAGGTTGCTTTCTCCAGGGTAGAGACTTAAGCAGATTGTTGTTCTTTCTGCTGACTGAATGCTTCTAGAAGCATAATGCTGCATCTCGGTGGAATTGTTTTAACTGAAGAGGTCTTCATGGAAAATACACTGGTGTTTTGGGAGCAGTTACTGGAGCTTAGATTGAATTCAAATGAAGAGTCGTACAGCACACACTCATAGGACTTTAACAAAAAAATAAAAAATCATTTAAGGTTGGATTTAAGGATTAGCTGAAAAGGGGAATTGGGAATCATGTTTATATAAACAAATGGAAATTGCTTTCTACATACTAATTGCAATTACACTTTTCTGTTTTCACATTTCATTAATACCAAACTGTTTGTTATCACAGCTAATAAGAAATAAATCATAATTGTTTTTAGCTATTCTACATAATGAACAAAAACATGATTGCTGTCGGCACTTGCACTAGGAATTATATTTTTGCCCAATGAACAGAAGATGTCTACAATTTGTTGTCTAGAGAAAAACTCTGTTATGTGCCATTGAAGAACATCCCAATTAATTAGCATAGAGATTTTATGCTTTGCTATACATTTAGCAGACAATCAGTGGAAAATTTTGAACTGCAAAAATTATTTAGGCTCAACAGTTTGTGGAAGTTTCTGTAACTGTAAGTGAAAAAAAATAATGCTGAAAATAATAAAACGCTATTCATAATATTTAAGAATAAAACTACAGATGTTCCAAAACGGTTACCACAGAAGCTGCACATCTACTGACAGACTTAAGTATCACAGTTACCAAAAAGTCATTGTTTGAATAATCCTGGGTTTTGATATCTGCGTTATCTGGGGTCAGGGCATTTTAATAGGCAGCATGAAGGGAATTGCAGACGTGTACTGTACAGTTGTGCGAGAGTTGTATGAAGAATGATAAAGTGTATTTTACACCGGCCCTGTTGATAGGAGGCAACACTTGCATACTTTGCAGTAAAAACTTCCAATGTGTTTCCAGATTTATTTCCATTGTTATAGCACAAGATGTCATACAATATGATCGTTGTTTATTTCAAAAGTAAGCCCAGAGCACTTGCATATAAAGTAGGAAATAGCCTTTAGCTAGAAATGTATCTAAAGATCCTTATATAACACAAACATAATGTCTGATCTGCAGCAATATCAAAGTTATCTTGCACTTTTCCTGGAGGTAGCTTGGTTAGTTACCTTCTTCGTGAGCAGGGACACAAGGACTTTTGGAATTGGATGTGAAAGCGAGTGCAGTCATTTAATTTGCTTAACAATTCATATATGCTATTTTTTGGTAGCTTGTCTTTTTCACTGGCTACTTTTGTTCCTCTCAGCTTTAGGATATATCTTTATCTAGTTCCCAACTGAGAGTGTAAAGGCTGGCAAAGACACTGGTATTTGTGTTTTTGCAATTAAAAAAAAAATAAAAGTGGAGTTGCTGTGGTACTCCAGAACTCGGCGCTCCTGCCTCCTGTAAAAGAGCATCAACCTGAAATTCCAGACTTTGGACATATTTCAAAAGGACTGAAACTGTGCAGCACTCCGAAATTAATTGGCATTTTTCTTTGTGGTGATTTTGGTCAAACTTTTTCACTGCAAACAAGCCAGTACATTATCCCTTCAAGAGCTGTTGTCTTACATATACTGAATTTATGTTTAACAGCTCTTCAGAAATTCTGATAGAACATCAAATGTTTTGGTCAGTTTTCATTCCAAATTGGAATAATACTAAAAATTTAAAATTTTTATGTAACTTTTTTTTATCCCCCCAAAAGAAACAAATTATTTTGAAGTTTCACAATGATTTGATGTGTTTCAGGGTGAGCTGCTTTCCCATGAGTTTCAGTTTTAACTGTGTCTTGTTCAAGTTTGCAACTTGCTTTCTTCCTATAGCATCTTGCAATTGTGACTTTCATTTTTCAGGCTACCTTGCAGTGGGTTGTACGCTTTCAGGGAAGAAATTTTGGCTTATGTTAAGCAGCAATACGTGGAAGAAGTGCTTTGCAGGCCTTCCTGAACTTTTCTGGTCTCCTTTGCATTGCTTATTATGAGCAGGAAACTTGATTCAGTAATCAAAGAGACTGTTTATCACTCCTGCATTCCTGTCTGGTGCTGGACATTTGAGTCCAATGGGTCACATTCAGTCTGTGCTCACATTCAGTTAACGATCATGTTCAGTCTGTGATCACAAGATACTCGGTGCAGAATCCTCAGTGCTTTTAACGTGGCTGTCTGCAATATTTATTCTTTGTCTTAATGTGATGTTTCACTCTGTTGCTTGTACCTATGGGCAGAGAGGATTTCTTGCAGAAAGCTATGCAGACAGATCTTTCTACAGTTACCTGGTCTTCTGAAAAGTTGTATTTGAATCTACCTAATGATGCTTTGCATATTTGTGTGAGAGAGGTTATATTTGGAAAGTGCAGTAGCTGTTTGACCCTAGTGAAGCTAATGTATGTCTGTCAATGTACTCACTCCTGTGGAGAAACGGTCACCTTTTTGTCATCGGCCTTGAGTTTGCCTTAGGGTGAAATGCCCCTCTTTGCACAGGACTGAGTAACAACAACTGACTAGACAAATGCAGATAAAATGCAACAAAGCATAACAATCAGAATTACTGTAATAGTGACCATCTTGTACGGCTTGTACCATTGGTATGCCGGGAATAATTTTGGTTGTGTAATAACAGATGATTCTTCCATGGTGGATTCCTTACCACAGTTTACTGAGATTTCTGATATAACCTCCAGTTTTTATTACTTTTACATCCTTCTTCAGTAAATATTCATCTAAACTAAACTTCAGTTAAACCCTGCAATAATGGTGTAATTTTTTCCAGCCTGCCATTTCTATTTAGATTTTAATGTATGAGTGCAGGAAGTGTGGCAAGAGCTGTGGCATTTACACAGAGTCAGGTACAAAGACAAAATTCAAGTCGGTCCTACAGTGACAGTTGTGGTGTGGCTGGGGGTCAGGTTGTGCCCGTGTGCACACTCAGTGCTCTTTAGTCCTCAGATCCTTGTGTGGTCCAGGAACTCCCTGGCTGAGTGAGAGCATGGAATGGTTTGAGAGCGTGGACTGACTTGATTGACTGAACACCCCGGGGCCTTCCCAGGAGAGCAAATGACTGACTGCTCCGCGGCCTCTCCTGGTGGGAATTTCAGTCTCGGACTCCCCAGGCAGCTCGTGCAGTGCAAACACCAACTCAGTCCTTCGGCGTGTTGATTAACTCCCGGGTGGAGAAGCTGCAGTCCCAGAGACTCTCCTTGGTAGTTCCTGCTGCTGAAGTGACCAAAGGGTCCATACATTAGATACTCGTTAAACAGTCAATAGAAACCGACCCTGCAGGTGCAGGAATGGTGACACGGGACAGTCTTTGGTACATAGTTAGGATAGTTGGGTGTTTTGTAAGTGGTCTAAGATCAAAAATGCATCATGAGTTTCCTGGAGTGGTCACTTGGGATCATGAACCCAGCAGCATATCAGAATTCAGCAGAACAAGGCTTGGTGGGGTTGTGCCTGGTCCCCCTGGAGATGCGATTGCAGCGTGCTTGTGGTGGAAACTCCTGTCGCCATATGGACAGACACTGGTAATCGTGTTCAAAAGATTTGCTTCCCCTGGTGATCATTGCCCTATGCAGAGCTCCCAAGAAACAGCTTTTTTTTGGTGTTCTGGTTTCTTTTTAAACAGTTCACGATTGTCTGTGCGACAGAGACAAAATTCTGCAATTGAGTTTAAAGCAGAACGTCCCCTCAGGATATTCAGTCCTAGATACGAATCATTTCTGATGAAACCAGAAGTGGAACAAGGCATTTGGCAGCTTCTTGTCCCCCTACCTGGAAACCAGCTCTGGCAAGAGGCAGGGGCAAGGCCTGAGCTTAACAGGAGCTCTCGGGCCCCTGGGTGTTAGTCCCAGGTGTGGTTGCTCAGAGCTGCCAAAGCCTGTTGATGCCCTCAAGGCATGTAACATGTTTGAACATTAATTTAGCACTGTCAGTCGTGTCCTTCTGACAAATGAGATCACAGCACTCGTGCAACTACAATATCTTGTTTATTCGATGTAGCCCTGCTTATTCAGAGAAGACGGAATGCTGCACCAAAACTAGCTAGTGGTTTGGAATATAAATAACAGTCTATGAAGGCTTCTAAATAAATAATGCCATCAACCCAGAGTGTGCTCATTTTTTTTGTTTTATTTGTTGAAAGGAATCAGAAGCAATATTGTGTTATTTATTCCTAGAATGATGTTGCTATAGTAACTGTTGCACCTTATTGTTACATGTATAGAGGAGTTGTAAAGTTACTTGGGGGGGGACAAGAAATTTGTCCAATAGTTGGGCATTTTCAATAGAAGAGGTGTTTGCTTTCCTTGAGAGGCTGTGTAGCAAGAAATCTGAGTGCTTTGTAAAGTGCGGGGGAAGGAAAGGAGAGGAGAGATTGTTAGATGTGCAGTGACTTGTGGTACACAAAGTTGGCTCATTTTTATCATTGTTTTACTGTGGTGGTTTTGAAATGTGGACTGGTGGGTAACCATGGAAACAGAAACTCTACAAATTAAGGGCCTAAACACGGTATTGTCAGAATCCTTCAGATGCGATTAAGTTGATTATTAGAGATAAAATGCTGCACAAATCTCATACAGGGTAGGGGAGAACTCCTGTTTCACCATGATTCCTGAAAGCCAGAGCTTTTTAAACGCACACAGAGAGGCTGCCGTGCGGCTGCCCCAATGCAAAGTGTAGTTGGACGGTGGAACGCTGGTGAGGAAGTCCCTGAGGTGCTGCAGAACTCAGCCCGTTCATTGGAAAGCGACCGCTAGCTCTCAGGAGAGTAACTGCTGCTTTATCTCCTCAGGCCTCTGGGATTACTGGAAAGAAGAGAGGACAGGACATCTCCCTCCTCCAAAAGCCAGTCATGTTGTTAGCTTAAAGAAGGTCCTGAACAGGTATGAGGAGAGTTGAGAACAATCTACTCAGCATTAATTCCTTTTTTGTTATTCTAGCTCAGTTTTCTAGGTTCCTTGATGTGTTTTCCTGCACTTTCCAAGGTGGTTCACGGGCTAAAACTGAGCGTGCTTGCATATGGGGGCTGGACTAGATAATCTCCTAAGGTCCCTTCCAACCTCTACGATTCTGTGACATTAAAATTTTGGGGGTTTTTTTAGCACTATTTATGTTTCTGTAATTGCTCTCCATTCTAAAATTGTATTTAGCAGCATAGCATCCAAATCTGTAGAAGACTCTATTTCAAGTGCAGGTTTTTGTTCTTTTTTAACACTGTGGTTAGTGCTATGCTATAAAATTATCCACATCCTCCCCCTTATTTTAGCAGAATGCTGAATTAAATCCAGGCAATTTGTTAACTACAAAACTGGGGGGGGGGAAATACCCCAAACCAAACATAAGCTTGTTCTGGAGTGAACAGGAAACAAATTGTGTCGATGTTTCAAAAAAACCCAACCAAAACCACACTTTTGTGAGATAATGGTGAAGAATAATTCTGAATTAAAAATGAAGAGATTTAGGCATTTAGAAAATTGCAATGATACACTGAATTTCTTGGAGTGTCTCAGGTTTATTAGGGATCTGGAAAAGGATTATTCAAACAGTTTGGAAACATTAGTGCACTTCAGCGAAACTTTCTGTTGCCAGCGACTGTGCCTTTTTGTCAGAAAAAAAGATTTGGTTAATTAATCTGTCCCTGATTACTTTTAAAGTGCAATATGTGGTAGGTAATATGCAAGCCGGTTATTACCTTAGATTAATTTTTATGTCATTCTAAATTATTAAAGCAATTATAATTCACCATTCAAAGGACTGAAGGAAGTAATATATGTTTTAAATTTCATGAAACACTTGACTCATGAAAATGCCCAGTGATGTTGGGAGTGGTATTAATGTGCAGAAGGTGAGCAGGTTTTTAGCCAGTCTGATAATAAAATGTTGTGGTAGAGTGAAAATATGGAAGAATGCTTTATGAACAAAATCTTAAATCTGTATAACTCTAAATACTTTTGGATATAATGTAGTTTTTTCTGTAAAATAATCTGGTATATAGCACTTACCCATGGTATTCATTGACGTATTTCAAATATTAATTGATACAGTAAAAATCAAAATGAAACATATATACCTTAGAACTTTTGGATTAAAATAAATTGCTTCAGTATACAAGGGTGGGCATTGACTAGAGTTTCACCAAGACTAGATCCTGTTAACCGCATTACTCTCTCCTTTTATTTCATTATGCAATGTGAAAACATAAATACATGACAAAACATAAGTCATGGTACTTGCAGCTTTATAAAAGTCTTTAAATGGCACAAAAAAGGAAGGGAATGTAAAACAGAATTATACAGACATTTGTGTCCCAAACATACAGGCTTTGAGAAATAATTTCACCAACTTGTTTCATTAAAAATATCTTTTGAAAAATAAATTTAATCAGAATGCCAGCAGAGTCAAAGTGGTAACGTTGCTTTAGCTATTGCTTGCCACACTGGTGTGGGGCTGGTACCGTGGGCAGCGCTGCATTTCGTGTTCTACGAGCCTGCAGCTGATTTGCAGTAGAAGGTTGGTGATTCACAATAGTAGTATTAGACAAACGTAGAAAACATCTCCTCTGGAACTAGAATTGAATGTACAGACACAAGGTAACACAAAAAAGTTTCCCAAAATTGCCATTTCTTTTCTACTTTACTCCGAGCGGTTGACTTTAACCAGAACTGTATAATGCACATTCTCATGCACACGGGCCTCTCACTCTCCTTCATCTACACTGTTCAGCCCTGAAGGTAAAATTTCCTACAGCATGCGATAATCCACTCCTAAAATAAATATCTGCATGTGCAAGTGGTATAATTAATGTGACAAAGGTCTAACTAAGACAAGTATATTACTGGAAGATTCTGTTTGCAGAATGTCACTTAGAGTTCCCGACAAGGTGCAGGTATATTTGTATTCCCAGCTGCAAGCGTGAATAATTCTTTTCATTGTTTGAGGTGACTGTGCACTGCAGCTGCAAAGTACACTGCAGAAATAATGGTCGTCGTACAAAAGCTTCCTCTGTGCTGTCAATACACACGCCTTGCAGATAGTTTCTCAATTGCCTCTCATTATGACATTGCAGTTCCTAAGCTGTGGAAATCAGCATGCAATGGTCTACCTACCAGGGCAAATTTTGTCCTCCACCTAACCCTGGCAGCAAAGCTAATAGCTGCTCAAGAGGCCAATGGATCTTAATAAAAAATGGAAATGGTTTTGCCCCTTCATTTTAATTAACATTATGTCTACATTTCTATGATAATGGATAATTAAGTGAGTTACCTTGACATTGGAATGTTCTTGGAAATAATTTACTGTGCAATTTCATTAGGTTAAAGCCATTTGTCTGTTTTATTTTGAATGGATGTTTCATCATAAATATTTCTGAATGATTTATACATAAACTAATTATTATTCACAGTCAAGATTTTACAAACTGCGGAATTCATTATGTGCCTTTTAAAAATCTTTTTGTGATCATACATATAACCCATCTCATCTATTTCTTCAAAGAAATATTCCTTTTTTTTTATCCTGGAGCCTCCGATGATCTGTTATTCTATAAACACATCAAGAGGCAGACAAGCATTCTTCATGGAATATTATTGGTTTGGGGATAGCAAAGCAAAAAGTTTTCCTCCATAAGGGTTTGTTTATTGCACTTCAGAGAAAAATGTTAATCAATCAAAAGTGTTCTTCAATAAAATCTGAAAGAATTTTTGCCTATGTTTATTCACCAAAACAGCAGAGCATACGCCTGTCAAGCAAACTACGGTATTCCTCAGTACCATCCTTGTTCAAGCACAGCTATGTTGTAGAATGTGTTCCCTTTACCAAAGAAAAAAGAACTTTCTAGATCTAGTAAGGATCATGTCTTGTTCTTAAATCGCCTCGCATATCTATTTATAAAGAAATGGGGGATGCATGCAGGCAAGTTAGGTCCTCTGTGATGTACCATCAGAAAAATACTTCAGTAGCAGTTCTGTCCCTCAGCTTCTTACAGGATCGTGATCTTAATTCATGAAAATGCTTCCCTGTGTTTTATTTCTCCTATGGAGATGCTGTGAACTCTACTGCAGAACTTCTGTATTTTGAGAGGTGCCCATAGGTCACATAAATAATGATAGAATTGAAAGATATTATACTATTTTTCATTTAACAGGCATAATTCTATCAAAATATGCATTTGAAATATCCCGTGGAAGGGATCATTAAAATGAAAGACAATCATTTATTCATAGTTTCTGATAGCACTGTCTATTATGTAAAAACTAGCAGGAGGTCACAGTTTCCTTCAAAGGGGTTGTCAGTGAGATTCATCTTCAAATAAACTGACAAAGTGCATATTTAATGTCAGATTTGTAGAAGAATTTTTGAGATATCTACTACTCTTGTGATGTAAATTGCCAACTGCATCATGGAAACAAGTTACATGTTTGTTCATTTTAAAGTATAATAAACTATTGTCTTCCAACACCACTCATTTGTGGTGGAGAAGGCAAGGGGCAGGTGATGAAGAGAAAGGGAAGTGAGTAATGTTTTAAGAATAAGTATTTTAGGATAGTACTTAAATATCTGATTAAATTTGATATGGTGATCTGTGGAAAAACATTGCATGTGGTATTACAGCAGGAAAAACTGTGGCAATACTGATCAGACTCCATTAAATGGTCCAGGAATATCAGACATCTCTTGGAAACTCTGTGGAGTATTGTTTAGTAACATTTTCTGTTTGCAATAAATCTGAAGCCTAATCCTGTAGTTGGTTCTTTCACTGAAACTGGAAATTCAGGACCTGGGGGTCGTTGGGCTGCACTTTGCTATTGATTGAATCTTCTGTTGAATCCATGGGAACAAAAGGGCAATTTAAGTTTTCATAAAGCAGATGAATTTGTGTGTTAATACTTGAAATGGACCAATCTGTAATATTCAGTGACATAGTTATATTTTTCTCTCTCAGCTAAAATCTGAACATGTCTTTATATGTATATACAGTTTTTTGTTATTTTCAGTCAGTGGAAAACATTTTGAATTGCAAGTGCAAATATCTTACACACTGGGTAAGTCTTCCTTTACAGACTTATATTGTGGGTTGAAGAACCATTTTCAGCTTCTAGCCATTTCATTGTTTTGACCCTGATGCAAAATTCCAGGCTTATTCAATGGACCAGCAGCAAATCTGCTTTTTCTTTAGAAATAATATTTTCAGATACAGTAAGGATAGTTTAAGAAATTAAAAGTTTTTCTGGAACAGGAGTATACAGCTTTATGAGGAGGTCCCATGCCAGAAAATACTCCTATTGTGTTTTAGATTTCTGTGGCAATTGTAGAACGTAACAGATAGAATTGGAAACACAAGTCAAAAGTTGTTGAAAAAGAGAGTTCTTCTGAATAACAAGAAGGAGTTCTAACTTTGTTAGTTTTTTTCCTGATGCATGACCATAAAAGCTCAGTGATGCCGTGTTTCTACATGACACCATAATCTGAAGCACAAAGTCATATGGATTCTAGGAGATGTTATCTGTAAGGTACATGGTTCTTCATTTCAGACAGATTTCATGCTTTGGAGACCCAATATAATATACAGAAAATAAAAAACTAGAAAAATAGACTGTTGTCCTTAGTGAAAGTGTAATTTCTCAGTTACTACAGGTGAGTATTTGAGGCGTGAGTGGGGCATGGACCACGTGGCCCATGGATTAGTCTTTCAGTGGCAAAAACATAAGAATTGCACTAGTGAGTTAATAGATCTGTTGCATTATTTAAAATGCAGTAGGCAAGGGTTTGCCATGATCATGCTGTCCTCAGAGACTTGAAACCTGAAAACCTTTTAATCTGTAAAACAAAAGCAGATTTGAAAATCCTTCTGTATTTACCTAAATACAATAAGTAATTCTGTCCTTAATAAGGAAATACTCTAGATTTGAATTTTTTCCTCCTATTGTATGTTGAATCATACATTTACTTTAATGGGAGCAGAGATGGATAATGCTAATTAATTAATACTAAATAATTCCTAGCCTAACCTGATACAGGAATATGCAGTACCTCAAGAACCACCTCACGTGGTAGGGCTATTTAATAGAGGAAAACTAAAATGAGTACAATATTTAAGTTTCTCTTTAAAAACGATCCCAGTCTTCTTTCTGCACTCTGTATAGATTTTCCTTCCATCAGTGTTTCTGATTTGTCATTAGGCCAGCTGACTGAAATGGACATCAAGATAGGGGAGTCAGGCTTGGCAAACCTAAATAACATGCGAGACTTCTAGAAAGGCAAAACATTGAATCAGTTTGTTAATATGCATGTGAGAGAAAGAAAGGAGATTCAAGATAAAATTATAGCAGGATGGTTTTTATACTGCAACGATTTATTATATACATTGGATACTACATAACCTGTTTAAAAAATATAAAAACTAAAATATTTATGCAATGCTAACTGCATCCCAGTGTCAAAGTACTTTATTTATTAACAAAGACACTGATGCTGAAAATACTACAAACATGCATTATACACTGCCATGATTGGAAGAGAAATTTTCGTGCAAAAATGTTCAAAGCATGTCTCACAATAGCATAAATAGGAATCAATTTTATAACCTCATCTTTAACACTTAGTTCTGCTGTAGCTAGTATGATGTATACAAAGATTGCCTATGCCTCTTGGATTTATTTAAATGTATTTCTGGCTTTAATGCTTGATGAATATTCTTCATATAGAACATACAAAATATAAACTAATCTTGAGATGTTAAAGGGAAGTCCCTTTAGATTTTTTTTGGGGAAAGAAGTTTTTTGGTTTAACCTTTGTGAACATCTGGATGATGCAAAACACAGGGTAGAAATGCATGAAGTTTGCCTGCTTTTGAAAGGACTCCTGTCCATGTTCTTTCTGTCTCTGCATAATAGAAGCCTCGGTTTTTGAGCCTGTACCCCCACTTCTGCTTCTCTGAAACTGTCAGTGTTGGCAGCTGACAAGTTGTTCAACTCCAGGTCTAACATTAATGTGATAGACAAGTCTGCCATGCTAACAAAAGTTTATCAGAGTCTGAGAATCCTTGTACAAAAGAAGTCTCATTTTTTTCTTTCTTTCTGTCTTTCCTTTTTTTTTTAATAGAACACAGAGTATAAAGGCTCATCTAAGTAGGAAAGATTCATCAAAATCTCTAATTAAATATATGACAGCTGGTGAATTAGAGCATTTTGTCTTAGCGCTGCCATCCTATAATACTTCATAATCCTGAGAGTCCAAAGTATGAATTAATTATGCTTATAAGTATCCTGATACCCAACTAAAGGGGAAAAAATAATCAAAAGCTACCTAAAAGGTCTCTGAGAAAGTAGGCAGTACTGCTAACAATTAGTAACTAGGACCAAATTATTTCCAGATTAATGGACTTGACTTTGGAGATGCTTTGAAATAGAATATGCTTGTATTATAAGACTATTTGGTTAAAGAAACTGCTTTTTTAAAAAATAATGTGTTAAAAAAGCATTTTAAAAGCCATGTGTTAAATATCACTTCCTAACAGCTAGCATAAAATTCCACAATCCTCAGCCTAGCAGACATAAATATGATTAAAAAAAACCCCAAACCCATAGAGTAGCCTTGTTGTCTTCAGGAAATGGAAATTTAGAGACAAATTTGTGCAGATGCTCATGTGTTGTAAGTTTGTTTAGACTTGTTGGTGAAGAGGTTTTGGTTGTTTGTGTCACTTTAGAGAAAAAGGAACGGAACCAAAAATAGGAATTTTCATGCTGCAGAGTTCAGGACATTTAGAATACTGTTATGCTGAAATATTCCAGGTTTGGGGCATTTCATTTTTGAACATCAATAACTAAAGACTAAATGTTTCACTGAAGGTAAATACTTCCTTTAAAATCTTTTGCTCCATCAGTAATCCAGATCTGAGAAAGGTATTTCTAAGGAAAAACTTTTAAGCAGCCCTAGTGGTTTGTATTATTTTTGTTCTCAGTTTGATTTTTTTTTTTCTGTCAAGACTTAAGAAGTTTTTGTTTTGTTTTGTTCTTTTCTGAGGCTTTCTAACTTCAAGTTTTCTTATGAAAATATGTCTTACAAAATATGAAGCATATATCATTAGATTTCCATTCCCACATACTTTGAACACAATCAGACTTTGTAATAGGTCTTGCAAGCATTTCAGCAGCTTGCACCCCCTTTACAGAGTATCTTTTGTATCTTTTCTGGTTTCCAGTGCGTAGCACAAAATGTTTATTTTCTTTACAATTAAAACTTGTGTGTTCTTGGTGTTTTGGAGTTCCTCAAAATCCACGTAGAGTGAATTCTTTGTGTGAGGGTTTTCTCTCATTTTGGTCAGGAGATGGTGAGATGCTAGTATCATGACTGAGAAGATGATTAATTTCAGACAAACGACCTAAAATTCCTGAGAATTCACAAACTCTTGAGTTAAGAACACTTCTTTGGAAGTATGTTGTAGCTGTCTTTGGAAGTGGTTTTGTTTCAGTCCATTGAAATCACTGTGTATTTCATAGAATCATGGAATCATAGAATGGTTTGGATTGGAAGGGACCTTAAAGATCATCTAGTTCCAATCCCCCTGCCAGCAGCAGGGACACCACAGTTGTTTACCACAGTTGTTAACTATTACTGTTCATGAACTGGCACCTGGTTACTGCTGGCAATCAAGAAGCCCAAGTAAAAGTACAGTTCCTGAAATTCAAGTGTCAGATGCTTTTTGCCTAGTTAATAGATGTACTCTGTATGAAACAAGACTGCAGAAAGATGCTAAATATTTCTCATGATTAAGATGACTCTGAAGAAATCAACAAATCTATTAAATTCTATTTGTAACAAATGCGGAGTTCTTGAGAGAGGCTCGATTCGGTGGTATGCTTCAGTGGAGAAGAAACCACTTTTTAGTGGTTCCTTTTTTTATCTTTTAAGTAAACTGATTTCTTTCTTGAAGGGTTTTGCTTTTTTCCCTAATCCATCTGCTAATCTGCCATTTTGGTATAAGAAATTGCGGAAAAGACTGCTGATCTTGGATCAGCTTACACCAGAAAGACTTTCACCAAATAAGACATTTTCAACATCCTGGTGGACTGAATAATAACTTGGCATAATCCTGAGAAATGCTTGGCAGGAGATTCTCCATTGCGTTCTGCAGTTTCTGCTTGGCAGAAAATTGTTCAGATTTGTCCTTTTTTGTGGGCTTTGAAAAATATTCTTTTTTTCCCATTTGAAAACAGTGGAGATGTTTGTGGGTTGCTTGGTGTTTTGGGGGGTTGGTTGGGTCTCTCTTGGATTTTTTTTTGTTTCTGTGTGTGGTTTTTTATTTCCCTGTTGTGTGCTTTCTATAAAATGAATATCATAGTATTGTAGAATTATTCAGGTTGGAAGGAACTGTGGGAAGTTCCTAGTCCAACTTTCTAGTCATTTTAGCTTCGAGGGCAGTCAGTGTGGTCAGGTATGATTTATCTTTGTAAATCCGTGACAACTATTCCCGATTTTGGCTTTCCTGCCACCCTGCCTGCATGCTTGAGCAATGAGCCCATCCATCTTCCTCCCTTGTAGCCTGTCTTTGATTCCACCTCCAGTGTGCATCCTATTTTACTGGAGATCAGTCATGACTTCCCTGCTTAGCCAAGTCAGTGTCCTGCTACATCTATTCCTTTTCCTGAACACCAGGACGGACTGTTGTGCTTGGAGGGTTTGTCCTGACAGACCTGCCAGCTGCTTTCAGCTCCTTTGCCCTTCAGAAATGCCCGGGATCCTCTCTGCCAGTTTCCTGAATAAGGCAAATGTTATGCCTAAATATTTTTCCACATGGCTTGTGATTTCTACTCTTCTTGTCTCCGTTGGACTCCCCAAGCTCCTCATCTGGACTATGCTTTACAAAAAACCATCAAACTGTCCTCTGAAAATGTTGTCATGGGATATCATGGTATACATAGGCCCAGCGGAGAACAGGTGCTTATGTAAAAGAATGGGCACGCGATTCCCTTCCATAAGGCACCAAATCAGTTCAGCCAGACACATTTCAGTCTTGAACTAAGACTAAGTAAAATGTTTCAGTTGATTTTGACATTGAGATGTATGTCTGAATAGATCATGTCATAACATTTCTTTTACAGTGAACACAGTATATATATTAAAATTTGTCTAAACTTCATATGGGATGAAGTGGAATGAAAATGAGTATAGATATATCAGAAATTTTGATAGGGAACTTAAAATGTTCTGTGAGGTTTAGTTAACGGTTAAAGTGCCAGTAGGTGGCACTCAGGAATCTGTGACGATGTTACAGTTGGGCCTTTCTCTGACCAAGGCAGGTTGATGCTTTGCAGTGCTGCGTGCAGCTCGTACCACACACCAGGGCTCTTGTGACTTCTCCTGGTCAGAAATATTCATATGTGATGGGAAAAACTGATTGGTACCAGAGATGACTGATACACACAGTGTGATATATTCATACGTGGTTGGGAAGGTAGTGAGACCTGGTTTGAATATTCTGAACTATTTACCATAAGGAGAGCTGCAATATTGTTTGTATATTAAAATATTGTATTGGTTTATTGTCTGTACTGGGATCTAATGATGTTGTCTAGTGGCATAGATTGCATCATTTAATCAGTTTTCAGTTTTGATTACAGCTACCAGCAGGAGACTCAGAGTTGCCAGAGTTGTAATTAAAATGTAAAAAAAACCAACCCCAAACCCCAACAAAAAAACAAACAAAAACCCCACCCCCCAAAATAACAACAAAAACCAATGCCAAAACAAGAAACCAAAACCGGTTCAGAGATAATTAAGGCTGAGAAACATTTATCTTCCTGTGAACTTTTGTACTACTGTGCTGAGGAAAGCTGAATATTTTCTGTCTTCAAACATCCATGTCCTTGAGTTGTTTGGATCTGGGGTTTGTAATTTCCGTCTTAGTGCTCATTTTTCTCAATGAATAATACAGATAACATTTGAATAATTTGTATTAATACTTACAGGATTTTTCAGATTTGCAGTATAACACAGCAATACTTTATTCTGATTCTGGTCATGTTTAAAGGAACCTTGGTGCTTCGCAAGCAAAGATAAACATTTTGTAGTAGCCTCTTTACAGATACCACTGGACTTTTCTCCCACTAGCTACAAATCTGGGACCAAAAAGACAGCACCAGTGTCTTGTACAACCAGGAGATTTACCTTCCTGGCTTCTACCTTGGATTTGTGTTTTATCATCTTTAGAAACTGATCTGAAATGAAAAGATAGTTAAGAAGGGTCCAGCCCTGTAGTCTCAGGTAAAGATCATATATTCATAAACTTATGGAACTCTACCAGTTGCTGCTTTTGAAGTCTGTGTCAGAGGTTTGCTGAATTAGGAATTCAGCAAATTAGGAATCATGAACTTACTCATGGACTGTTTATCTGTTTTTACACAATTTTATTTAGTTCAAATAGCTTTTCGTCTTCTCCAGTCTGCACTTGTCTTGGGTATTTTTCAGATATATCTTCTCAGTAGGCATAGTCCCCCTGTGTTTTTGTTTGCTAAACAAGTGAAACTCTTCATGATCTCACAAGGAAGACATCCTTCCCTGATAATTCTAGATGATGATATTATTTTTTCTCCTTTTTTTCCCCCTGTATCACCACTGAGAAATAGCACAAACTCCTGAATAACAACGTATATTTGCAATCCTTTTACGTGGACACGGTTGTTACTTCAGTCCTATGCTATATAATCTTGAGAAAAATCCATCTGTGTGGATAACTTCCCTTGTACACATCTACATCTGACTGGAGGCCTTTTTCCATAGTCAGTCCAGAAGCAGCTTTTCCATGAATATGCTTTTCCTTGAGGTACGTGTCTAAAACAGGTCAGGTGAATTGTTTCTGTAAATGTCTCTTCTTTTTGGAGTATGGAGGGATGCTAAACACTATGGAAGCCGTAAATCTGCAGAAGTTAGTCTTTTCCTTTGTGACTGCCCACTGCTTCACAGGGTCCTGTACCTGCAGGCCATTCAGCTGGTCAGGGCGGAATAAATCATTTTTGGAGCAAATGGTTAAAGCCGTATTGGGTCTAAAGATGAAAAAAATCTGTAAAGTTATTCATATGCCTAAATGAACTACTGAATTGTAGTCTTATTCCAGAAATTACATGCACATTTGAGACTTTCAAAGAGTGGTAAAATTATTTCTTTTCAACAAGTCTAGTTGAAGCAGGACTGAGAAGGCCTGGGCAGACTAAACCTGAGTATCTCTACCACTTTTAAAACCTTAAATAAAAAGAAATTAATAGATTTTTTTTATTTTTTTTTTTTTTTAAATGTAGATGATGATTTGCTTAAAATATTCTGAACTATCAGCTTGGCAGGATCTTCATATCCTTTTGTTAACTAATCAAAGACAGATTGCAGTCAGGAGCCATATCTAAATTTATTAAGAAAATTAATAGACCATTTAAATTTTACTAGAATTAGGCTAAGATACAATAAGCACTTGCACCAGCAGATATTCATTAGCTGTAACATTGACCTGGTGCCTGCGTGTGTAATGAGAAATTGACATCTGGATTTGAATGGAGACAATGGTGCTAATAATGTGAGTTTGAATCATTAGAAAAAAATTACTAATATTATACACGTGTCAGATCTTATTTTTCATACTAATCCCTCTGTGTGTATTATGGATTGCAAAATCAAGGTTTGGAGGGCTATGTTTGCCTAATCCAGGATTTTTACTTCTCTGTTCTATAAATCTCTATGGTCTTGCTATAAGAGATAATTTTATTTATTTATTTATACAGCATTTTTGGAAAGTGATCGGCTTGGTGAGTGGTGAGAAGGTAATTGTGTTTTTTCCCTAAATGAATCAGTTTTTCTGAGTTAGATTACCATGAAAACAGATCCTTGTAAAATTTCAGCACGTTGTCCATGGGTTTTATGCAATTAAGGCTTCATGATAATCTTGTGTCTGCTTTATGATGATATTTTTTAATTCTAATGAAAATTACTACCCTCCCTCCACCCCTTTTTTATTAAGTGACTTTTTAAAACCTCCACAGAGCTTATGGCTGAATATGGTGCTTCCTTGAGGTTAGTTTTCATTTTCAGAGAAGCTACCTCAGCAATCTTTACTAGGGATAAATGTGTGCAGTTGGGATTAGTTCACCCAAGAGTACTGTTCAGCACTTGAGAAGATTATATAATTGAAGTTCAATTATTTTTAAACTATTTTTTCTGTCTTGGAATTGCAAGCATGATCAGTGAATTCTGTGTAGGACTGACTTAGAAGATGCAATAGTTCTGAATACTGGATAACAAGATGACCTGTATTTGAAAACCCGATTGTTTGTCATTCACAAATGTAGGCAATGCTGAATTTATAGACTATACTTTATATCACATTGATGATTTGTTGTTCTGTGATCTAAGGACAAGAATAAGGATTAATATTGTTCTCAGTACACTTTATGCTTTTTGTTACGCCTGGCCAAATGAACATCTATTTAAAAAAAAAAAAAAAATCCCTCTGCCATTTCAGTTGATGTAACCATTTACAAATAAGTTGTACAGTGCTGAGAAGTTTTCTGTTCCTGTTGTCCAAATACTTTTAATTTCCAGCATATTAGTCTATTGGTCATTGGCACCAGCTTCAACCCCATTCACGTATTAACTATCTTGTGATGCAGGCAGCAACCAAAAATATTTGGCTTAGGGAAAATGAGCCATTACTTTGAGCATCAACTTCTGCTGCCTACTGGCCCCGGGTCCTCTGTGCTGATAGCTGTTTTCAGATGATGTCTGATTCTCTGGTGAATTAGGGTTAGAGGAGAATTTCATTGAAGTGCATGGATTTGAGATTCTTCATGCATCATGCAGCGATGGTGGGAACTTGTATGTAACTACTGCCACAGTTCTCATGTGAAGGGAAGACTGGTCCTGGGGTGAGGTTAATGGAGTGGATGGCTGTTACGGTTTGGGGTAGCAGGCTTTGCTCCCAGCCTTCCTGTGACTCTCCTGGGAACGTTCCCTCCTCTGTACTAGTGCTGAGCTCTCCGTGTCTCTGGAAGTGCAAGCCATGAAGCTGAACTATTTTGAGTCTGGGCCATCTGGCTTCAATATCCCTTAATTTCTTTGTGGAATCCAAATGAGTTTGGTCCCCTGGTAGTTGCTGGATGCCAACAGGAAGCGATATGGTTGACAGTACTGCCAGCAATTCAGGACAGACATTTCAAAGCAAGCCAGTGTTATCTGCCAGCTCTGATACAATATTTAGAGTTACATTAGAGTGGCAAAGCAAAACTTAGTGAGTGAATGTCACTTGTCTCTCTGGTCCACAGCTTCCAAGGTTTCTTATCTTCCTCTCTTGCTGTTCTGCAAACACAGTTCTTATACGATATTCTCTTCATGCACTGCTGCCAATTCACATGTTTTGCATTCGTGGCTGCCAGTTCTTAAGAGTTTGTGTTCAACTAGCTGGTCATCTGAGCCAACTCCATCCTATAGGCAGGCAGCTTTTCTGATAGTTCAGTCCCTTCAGGCTCAGCAAGCCTACAGCCCTGCAGGCTTTTGCCTTCAATCCCTTCAGTCCCAGTAGGCAAAGGCAGATAGTGAGCAAACAGAATCATTTTTATCCTGTTTTGAAACAAGTAGAGATATTTCCACAGGAGCTAATGGCTGCTTTACAACTGCTGGGGGAGGTTATAAAAGAAAGGAATGATCATTGTCCATTTTTACCTTAGTTTTAGCCTAGTTACTCTATATACCTCATAAGCTTGTTTTCTTTCCTACGCTGTTCAGGCCAATGAACAGTGATCACAGACACTGACCAACCTTTACAGCTGGTATGAAGTAACAAATCTTGGAAAGCTTCAGTGTTCATCCTGAGGAGGAGCAATCATTCTTCTCATGTCTTTCCTTCCTATTGAAGGCTGAAGTAACTTTTCTTCTGTTGCAGACAGAGCTGACATCTCAGGAATTTATAATTCCAGTGATTATTCTAAAACTTGAAAGTTGTGTTACTAGTAGAGAAACAAAAGCTGTATGTGTAATACTGAAGTGTGCCTCCCTGTTTCGCTTCCCTCGGGCTTTGCTCAGGCCTATCCCAGGAGTTCACGTAAAACTCAGTGAAGCAGAGATCTCTAATTTTACTGAGCAATCATTCTGGTGCTAGAAGGATGTTAATGATGTTTTACCACCTAAGAGGGTGATGAAAGGAGAGCATTTGAACACCTGAGCATGTATAATTTAAATGTAATAAAATCACAATATGAGTTCTAAGTAGGAAAATTAGCATCGCTAATTATCGCTTGCTGATTATTGCCGTAAGCTTTTTTCTTCAGGGTTTGGTTTTATTGTTTGTGGGGTTTTTTTGGTGTGGGGTTTTCTTGTGTGTGTGGTTTGGGTTTTTTTGTTTGTTTGTTTTTTTGTTTGTTTTTTTTTTTTTTTTTAAGTACATGCTGCTGGTGGATTCAGGTCTCAGGATAAATACCTGACACCACATATACTCAAATTTCTGTCTGGCACCAACTTCAGATCTTTCTCTGTCAATTATATGTTGCACAATTTGATTCAGGGTCACTAAGAGGGAAAGTCTGGGCAGCAGGTGGGCATCTAAGAGTCCTCAATTATAAAGGGAACCAACCTGTTTTTATTTATTAGTCTGTTGTGAAAAAGGACAATATGAAATGAACCAAACCATCATAATTAGCATGTTGTGCAGATAGGGTGAGAGATGAGAATATTTACATGTGCTACTCATACAGTTGGGCCTTTTCTGTTGAAGACAAAAGTTATAAATAACAGAAGTACCGAAAATTCCTTGGGTGCTGCAGGAAGGCCTCAAGGTTACTAAGCACATGTGTGACATAAATGCAGTAGAGCATTTTAATTAGATTCTTTCACCAGAACTCCTGACCTTCTGTGTAGCACATTAATGTATTTTACTAATTATAAATGCAATTAAAAAGTACTGAAATAAAATTAGGCTGATCTATCTAATTTACATTAAGCACATTCAAATTATGCAGATTTTCAAACTCTTTTTCTGTCTTTCTTTCCTTTTCTTTTTCCAATATGTGTTTCAGGAAAAAATTGTCTGCGTTAAAACAGCTGGAAAACAACCTTGTAGCAAAACAAATTTCTTTTCTGTGATTATTCACAGTGTGTGAGTTAATTTTCTAGGCAGTAATATGCTTAGCTATCATTAGGGTAGTGACTCATACAATAGAACCCATATGTGCATTGGATGCAGCGGTGGTTAGTACGCTGGGTGTGCACTTCCCAATTTTTTCTTATGGGAATTGGGCTCAGGAGTTAACTACAAAAGAAATACTGATATAATGGTCAAAACCAGTAGAGATTTATAAACAGTAAAGAAACAGCAAAAACAGTGTGCAGATAATACAGGCAAAACAGCTGGTGTGTTCATCGTTAACAGGCTAACTGTTATCTCTGCCATCTACATTATTTTGGTAATACTTTCATAGTATTTCAGATTTTTAGACATGAGTGTAGAAAAATAAAATTTATTGTTTTGTTAGGAATCTAAATATCAGTAGGCACTGTGCAGAGAACATAACACAGTCCTTACCCTGAAGAGCTTATGATTTAATTTTAGATGGGCTGCAGAAACAGAGGGTAACTCTAAGTACTGAACATGGAAAGAACCAATCTGAAAGTTGGAAACTTTGTAGAGCTACTCAGGCATTTTAGTTCATGTTGTTTATCCTTAAGCCCTTTCCATTAAGGATTAATTTATAATACATGTGTGTTTTAATGAAAATTCTTCAGTTTTTCACTAAAAAAGGGAAGCAAAAGGGCCTCAGGTTTTTTGTCTTATTCTATCCCTTCTCTAAAGAAGTAATGTAAAAAAGTAGTGGAGAGGAAGAAAAATTGACATAAAAATAGATTGGAGTAAATGAACAAATTCAGTATTCATTTCATGCCAAATATCTTGCATTAAGACCATACTTTTTTTTGTGCTATTTATTTGTGTGTGTTGATTGAGTTTGAGTCTTACATATCCGACATGAAAGTAGAAAGGTGAGAATAAAGCTTTGCTCGTTATTGATGGTGACGGTGCTCTCTCAGAGATTATCTGTTAGATCTACAAGAGGCTGAGAATTCACCCCTGGATGACTTCCAAGAGGAATTTCAGTTACTAAAACTCTAAGCGTCTCCCCTTGATCTAGCAACATATGTAGCTCATTAGCTCAATATCTAATAAATATTTTGAAGTTAAGTACATTAACTTACGATGGGAGAGTTGCACTGTTTAACTTCAGACATTTTACTCTTTACCTATGTTATAAATCTAGGTTCTCTGCACTGGTCAGTGGAGGAAGGAATGCACTTGACTTTAAATCATTGTGGTGGTTTTAACCTGGTTGGCAGCCAAACGCCACACAGCTGCTCGCTCACCCTCCTTGCAATGGGTTGGGGGAGAGGAGCAGAAGGGTAAGAGTAAGAAAAACTCGTGGGTTGAGAAAAAAGCAATTTAATAATTGAAATAAAATAATAATGACAATAATAATGATAATAACAGTAATAACTGAATGTACAAATGAGTGATGCACAGTGCAACTGCTCACCATCTGCTGACACACAGCCCATTCCCAGATAGCAATCCTGGAGTAGAGAGAATCCCCAAAACCAAAACCACAGTCCTGGAAAGGAGAGGAAGAGAGAGCCCAAGCAGGCCCCTTTCCGGCCAGCCCTTTTGTATACTGAACGTGATGTTATATGATATGGAATATCCCATTCAGATATCCAATGCCAGTCTGGATCTGTTAATTTTACTACACTCCCCCCCAGTTTCCTCTGCACCTGCAGACTAGCAAAACATGGGAAGCTGGAACATCCTTGATTTTCTTAGCAACAACTGAAAACATCAGTATGTTATCAACATTCTTCTCATAACAAATCCCACACTGAAACCAAAACACAGCGCTGTTCTGTCTGCTAAGGAGAAAATTATCTCTGTTGTAGTGAAACCAGGGCAGTCACCCTCTAAAAGGAAATACATGTCCAGTACACTGAGGTAATGATCGTGTGGGAATCAGAACACAGGATAGTGAGGAGCTCTTACCTTTTTCAGAGAGGATGCTACCTGTGGGAAAACTGAAGCTCCTGTTCTGGAGCATGGCCACTGCTAGACCTTAACAGAATATCCTTGCTCTGGATTCTGTGAGCAGCTACTCAGTAGGAGTCAGAAAATATTGCTATGCACAACAAGGACTCTCTTGAAAGAAAGTGCTAGCAGGTCTCAAATCCTACTTAGTTCAAATCAAGATTTAGGCTGGAAGTGCCTCTTACAGCTTAAAAACTTGGAAACAGTCACCTCTCAGCAGTATTACATTCTTAATTAATAGTGTCATACCGTGGTCAGAACAAACAATTTGCAAGCCATCACCGTGGCTCTTGTGGGCATTGTAAGTCGAGTTATTGCCTAACAAAATACTCACTGGTCCCCCTTTTCTGCTGGAAACATTAGAATGGAACAGCATTTTGGTGTCCTTTTGGCACAGGATTGTATGTGTAAGCAGGATTGCTGGAGGTTTTTGCAAATTCTAGTTCAATGTTTAGGATTGTATGAAAGGACCTGAAATATTTGAAATGTTTTGCTTTAAGCTTTTTCCTCTCCCAAAACCAAATACCTGTGTTTAGGAAAATGTTTATGTAGTAACATAGTTAAAAACTTAAAAGCCTTGGAAATGTGTATCTTCCCATAAAAAACCATATTATTGTTGTACAATCAATATTTAAGTGAAAGCTTTTCTCTGAGAGAAAAAAAAAAAAAGAAGGGAAAATCTATTAAACATACTCCAGACTGTTGTCAGAAGTGATTGTTTGGTAGAAATGATCCAGCAATTAATTATGGATAAAGTTTGCATGGTTCATGATTAATTTTTAAAAATTTACTTTAACATTTAGTTGTGCGTATTTCAGACCATGGTTATTTTAATTACAACACTTGATATTCAAAGTGAGATCTAGTTTTTCTATCAAGACCGAATATAAGGTAGAACTCCAGACTGAATAACGTAGCCTTGGTAGGAGACCCCCAGTGCATCCCGTCTCTGTGGTCAAAATGCAGCGATGCATACCAGCACTTCTGATTATGAAATTAAATCCTACCAAAGGACCGTGGTTTTCTATTGACATGTTCTGTTGGTATGAGAGGGATTTAGGTGTAGGGTTCAGTCCTTTGCTGAACAGAAACCGTTTTAAAAAGGTTGTGAAATTCTTCAAGGGGAAATAGATTAATCAAATTTTAATATCAGGGGAAACAACGCTTTGAATCTTTATTTGAGTGGGTGCCTGAAAAAACACAGTAAGAATAGAATATTTCAAAACTGCCTTTCTTTAAGAAGGTTTTGGTTAGATATAATAGTTGTTCTTTGTAGGTATTTTTGTAAACTTTAGTCCTTATGGCATGGTCCAAAAAAATAGTTTACTTCTTGCCCCATGAGGATGTTTGCAAAAGAGTACTTGTAACATCTGAGTTTGTAAAACCTTGAAATCCTACCTTTCTTCCACAATTGCAGCCCAGTGTGCAAGTGGGATGGACAGGAGTCATATGCATCAAACCATCTTTGGCACTAACAGCATGAAGACTTTGATCCTATGGGAGAGACAGTTGAATTAGCCAACAAGAACAAAAAGAAAGATGATATTTAAATAATCTAAAAAAAATGTAAATTTAAAAGCAAATTAATCTATTTTCTATTTGAAATGTCACGTGCGGAAGCTTATAAGGCACCCAGCAAAACAGTAAGTTACACTTTACAAGCTCTGCAGTGGCTCTGCAGCGAAATATGACAGCCAAAGTGCTCTCAGTAATAACTCACACACAGCCTTGATAATAGAATCTTTTACTGAGAGAACAAGTGTGGTGGCTAAGACACTGGCGTTATCCTTCTCAGTGTCTCAGAAAAGAGATATATGATCATTAACTGCTGCTTGGTGGAAAGGCAGAGAGGAGTTTGATAGCTTGAGAGTGCCGGCTCTGCAGTAACAGCTGCACTGCAGGCTGACTTACACTTTGTGAACCCCTGGGATCTGGTATCAGCTGGTATAAATTGACACAACTCTATTAATTTCAATTAAGTCACACCAGTTTACACAAACCAGAGATATAGCCCGTTATTTCTTCGTGCCTACTCTAGCAATGAATCCAAGTATGTGATTAAGAATACAAGAACGCTCATTACAGTTAATGCCATGTGCTTAAAGCCATGAGCTTAAAGTTAAGCAGATATTTAAGTGCCTTGTGGTATCAGTATCAGAATGCAGAGCTGCCTGGTGCCAGCCGAGACCTTGTTATAGCAATTTCTGTGAAAGGAATCTTGATTTGTAGTGAACGTCTTTCCTGTAGGTCAGCATATGGCCAGCTGGATTAACTGTTGTTTGCAATATTTTCTTCTGCCTCAGAATATTTCTTAAGTCATGGATGTAGGAATAAGGAGAGAAGTCATTGAGCAGTTTCCTTAATGGTAACCTTTCTTACTGAATATGATTTGTCTTAATCCAAAAGAGAAGTCTGAAATTCTCTTCCAAACCTTGCCTTTGAAATGCAGTAGGACTTTTCACAAATGATATCATCTTGGTAGCTCACATAATCCCATGGGTATAAGGTTTATATAAATATATATATATATTAAAGAATTTCAGCAGCTACCATTTTAACTTTGTCAGTATAACTACGTATACAAGAACATACAGTGCAGTGAGGCATAGGATGAATTTGTTCTCTCTGTGCTGTTAAAAGCAGAGCACAGCTTGCAGTGTCAGCCAAGGCACCACATCCTGAGGCCGAGACACCTTCCTAGAAATTTGTGTGTGCCTGTAAGGATTGAGCTGGCGACTTGGCTGACCTGAACTCCATGTAGCTGTAGTGCTGCTGCTAGTAGTAGCCAAACTAACTCCTTTGGTATATCATTCAGAGCTGCAGTTGCACTTTTGACAGCAACCAACATCTGTAGCATAACACGAACTGTACAGTACTTCCCATACACATTATAACTGGAGCTTGTAAACAAAACAAATGGCCAAGAACCTAATCTCTCCAAACAGGTAATTTTACAAGCAGTTAATCTAATAGATTAGATTCACGTTATCTTTCATCAGTTATAACTGACAGCATTCTCTGTAACAGATCTTTACCAGCCCCAGCTCAGGATAAAGACAGGGTGTTTGTCTTTAGGTAAGCGTGAAAAAATGTCTCCAGCTCTTCTCTGCTCACTAATCGGAGTGGCATTCACCCTCTCGTTTCTGAGGCTGAGCCTTACTGTGCCAGACACATACACTTAGGAGGTGTTTTCATCATGACATTAATAATAAGAATTGACACGTTCTAAATGAGGAATCCCTTGTTGTGCCTGGTAGCATTGATGGATATTTGGGGAAATTGACAGCTTCTGAAAAACGTTTTTGCCCTGACCAGCACTTCTGTGACAGATTTTTAATGGTTTTCATAGAACTCTCACTAACTTGAACACTTTTGCAGATGAAGTGGAAAGTGGTGAAATGTGCTGCTTTAACACTTTTGAAAGTTAGTGAAGAAACATGGAACAACTCTGAAGTTTGCTTCCAAATTGCAATCTTCCCCCCGCCCCCCCGAAAATATTTTTTCCTCAATCAAAACTAAAAGATGGGAATGGATTAGCTAAGGGGGCACGCATTTGTTATGATGCACCAGGACTGAGCTATATAACCCCCATTAACCTTAATGGGAACCACAAAGCTCAGTCTGCTCATTTAGATGGAAATATCCCCCTGCTCATCAGGGATCAATTGCACCGTGTGTTACCTGCTTGCAGTGTCTCATTCAATATGGGGGTCACTGTCGTGACCTTGTAAGCCTTGGACTATGAGAAAGAGAGGACAGATGCAACGGGGTTATGAGAAGAAAGATAGAAATATAAGCTAAAAAAGGGAGAGAAAAAGTTATAAAGGTTATTAGGTAACTCATGTTAGAAGTTCATATGGAACGGAGTTGCAATTAAATCACAAGTCTCCTTTACAGTTCAATGTGATACTGCAGGAAATCAATACAAAGATAACAGCATACAGAATTGAGGTTCTTTGGAGAATTCTTAGATTTAATATAGTTTTACAGGAAGAATGTGTTAACTCTTTTTTTAAAAAAAACTTTTCCTATAAAGGACAGAATAAAATAGTGATTTTTATATATTCCTAGTTGTAGCTCCTCCTCCCAAAGTTAGACATTGCATACGTAAACCTGAGCTGCTAAGGGCTGTGTTATCAGAAGAGCCTAAATTGAATAGATGTTTGTTTCTTTTTGGATGTCAATTATGCTTATGTGCCTAAATCCAGTCTTTATATTTGAATCCCAGTTGATAGCTTTATTGAAAAAGATGTCCAGTTGCTTTTTTAAGTGATAGGAGAATTGTGATTAAGTATAGCAAAAGCTCAATTATATGGTGCCATCTCTTATATCTCATTAGTGAAAATAACAAGACATCTTCTGCCCCAATAAGTATTCTATAGTTAAGAAAGGGGACCAGAGAGGAAACAGCAAAGCTAGCACTATACAAGGCACATGTTTATTGTGAAAAATTGTTAAAGTTTATATTCATGATTTGAGGCTGCCCAGTGCAGATAATAAGAGATATAAGTTAAACTTTAAATAAATGTTGTGCTTATATAGGCATGATTTCCAATATTACATTCTGCTCCATTAATACCAAAATAAGATCTCCTGTCCTCAGGTTGAGTACAGCAATCTCAAAGCTAACAGAGGAGTAGTAGTACTGGCTTCTAAACATCTCTCACAGCCAGAAAATTACAACAGAACTACAGATAGAATTTAGGAAAATTGTTTCCAGTGAAAATGGAAATGAAAAATAAGCTTATTTTTCATGCCTGGGAATGAATAATCAGTTTTTTCAGCTCATCATGACTTTCTCATCTTAAGGCTTGGTAATTCTAAGCATGTAGTAATACAACTCAGAAGACAATTTTGTCTACCTCTGTAAAGAGTTCTTCCAGAATTCCCACCATAGTCAGTACTAAATCATAGTATTCGAGGACTACATGAGCAGGAGTAAAGTCATCCTGACCTCTAAATTAAAGGTAACAGTGATATTCAAGAGAAAAATGGAACTCCAGGATGTTAGCCAAATTGTCTCTTTCTAGCTCAATAGAAGTTCATGGTAAAAAGGCACCCCCCCCCCAAAAAAAAAAAAAAAAAAACAAACCCCAAAACCTCCCCAAAAGAGAAAAAATCCAAAAGGATTTTTAAAATGAGGTTAGTTGTTTTTTTGTTTGTTCTGGTTTTTATTAGTTTTTATTTTTTTTAATGTTTACTGGATGATGGGCATTACAGTGCATGACTCAATCTCAGTATTATGAATACCCAGTAGGTGAGATTGTAAATTGTCACTTTGGCCAAAATGTGAACCAGCACTAATCTGCCTCTTAAATTCTTCTGAGTCTAAGAATTCATGAGAAGGTGATTCTTCCTCAGAAGATCATTTCCTGGTGTGCCCCCAGGGAAACCACCTTACCAAGAAACTGTGTTTCCCTCCCATTGAGACAGATTTCCAGTTCTGTATTCTAACAAGAGGACTTAAGTGGAGTTGTGTCCTGTATGTTATGGTGGCATCTCATAGTCCCTTATTGTGAGATTATTTCATTTCTCAAGCAGTTTCTGGCATGGTGGATGAAGGGATGCAATATACCATTTTAATTTATCCCAGTCTTCTCCTCTTCTCACTGCAAACACAGATTTATGAAAAACATAATGAAAGACCTTGACATCAATCGAGTTTATGAAACTGCCGCCCAGGCCTGTGTTAGGATGGCTTCTCCTGAATCAATTTCTCCTTACAGTTATGTAAACAGGTCTTTTAGTTTGGCCTCATCGCAAACAAACAGCTTATTGATGCAAGACAGGAGGCGACCTTCTTGAATATCTGTGTCCTGAGGTACACATCTCATTGACAGCAAGTCTTCAGACTAGACTCTAGAGAAAGTCCCCAGTACAGGGGTCAAGAACCAGTGTCTCTGGAAGGAATTTGGTTTAGACAGCAAGGTAAATATCTCTCTGAGCAGATTTCAGAGAATGGCATCAGTGCTGTAGAGCCTGGGTTGCTGATACAGTTACCACTGCAGGGGCCAAATTATCACAAATTAGTAACTGGTACTTTTGTTTTTCTATCTTAAAGTAGTGAGTCCTTTCTGTGAGCTCTGAAGGCTGGTTATTCTATTTAAAAAATGCAGTAGAACTACCAGTTGCTGGTGTGCAATCTGATCTGCATCCCTAAATTTCTACTTCGGCAGCGATATCTTGGGATCTTATTTGGAAGCAGCAATTTTAGTTCTAGTAACTCTTTCTGTGGATGGTCGTTGGGAGTTTATTTTACTGAGAAATGGAAAAAAGCAATATGTGAAGAAAGACATTTTCAGACACTTTTAGTTATTTCCCTTCAGAACATTTTCCAGCGCTGTGTTTATTGGGGCTGTTTTGTGCTTTTCTTCCAGTTATAAATAACGGCTGAAGACTGATGTGTTTACTTTGTTTAACCATGGCCGTGATGAGTTGAGGACACATTAAATCATCCTCAGGCTCTTATTTGCAGCCAATTCTGAAATAACCAGAGTAGTGACATAAAATTACTTCATACTGCAGAGATTTTTATATTGGCTTAAGTCTCTGAAGTCTCCAGTGCTTTACAACAAGACACTTTAATGGTGAAACACTGACAGCAAAGATGAAAGTCCATGTGGAATTGCCTAGCAGACAACTCAAGGTTTGTTTAAGATGCTAAGATATGAAAAAGGGAGATTATTTTTTCTGAGGTTTTCCTTGATGACCTTACAGATCTAGCTATTATTTATTTAAAGTGTCTTTGTATTTTAGAAATAGTGATGGAGAATGGTGATACTCTTACTCTGATGAGATTAAAAGGGGAAGATGTTATTTTCAGGCAATTTCTACAAATACAGCCTTTGTGCATGCATGTTTGTGGTGCTTCTCTGAAAACACCATTTGCAGTTGCTAGTGTTAGTTTAATAATTTGACCCCTTTTTGTTTTGGAATTACCTGCAAGCAAACTTCACTGTTTATAGTTGTCTATTGTCATCAAAAGGAAGAGTGACTTTGAAAATCAAGCTTGTGTTATTACACGGTACACACAAAATTAATGTGTCTCCTTTACGCTGTCAGTTGCACATCAGCTCGGTATTTGGAACATGTCTCCTTCTGGTAATATATTAGTAAGATTGTATCACTGATTAATTGTATGTAATTAGCGATGACTTAAAAATGTGAGTCTGGGAATTATATCACTATTTGTTTGTATTAGAAAATGAATTGCAATCAAACTGCATTCCAGTGCTGATTGGTGCTTACTCTGAAGTAACTTACAGAAATCAACCTGTAATTCTCACTTCACTTCTTTTTCAGGTGTCTGAGAAACAAGATGAGCTTTCTCCTGTGGGTTAAAAAGTCTGAGCTCAATTATATCATGTTTGGGAATGAACTGCAGAGTTCAGGACCATTTATGGAAATCACTTGTTCTTCAGGGAATACTACAGTATTTAAGTCAAACAATTTGTAGGCCAGGGATCCTCCCCTGAGGAATGAATGCATTACAGGAGTTGAAGAGTCATTCATACAGAAGTCTGGAAAGAGGGAAGGGTGATGTGTTGAAATTCTTTTTGTTTGCATATAAATAATTCATTGAAATCATCTTTCTTATAGTGGTTTCACTCTGTTTCAAGGGAAGTAATTAAAATTATACAGATCTTATTTATTAATGCTAGTGGGAATAGGAGATATTGCAGCTGGAACAATTTTAAATTACCCAAAAGAAAATTAGAGCTATGGAGTCATGGCAGGTAAACTGAAAATAAATATATTTTTGAAAGGGATCTAAAGGCATCAGTGACTATATACATCTACTTCCCTGTAAGGGTAGATAATAATAATTCTGCTGATATAATGTAAACTTTGGTTACCCAGTAGCTGGAGGAAACAACTAAATATTTGGAATCAAGTTCTTATTGAATATAATTTCTTGGTTCCCCTTCTTGTACCCAACAAAGCTGTAAAGCTGAAACTCAAATTTTTCAGCAGAATCGCGTTTTGTAATACTCTGGCAGTTCTGATGGGAAGTAGCACAGAAGGTTGTATTATCTGGAAAACAGAATATGGAATTAAGCAGAACAGTAAACACTGTAGTCAGTGTAATCTTGGTAGAGAAGTTACCCTTTATCTTCTGGTGAGAAGTACAGAAAGAGGTGGGTCAGAGCAGTGGAGTCAGAGCAGTTCACTCTTTGCATTTCAGTTCATTGTAACTTGCAGGAACTGAAAATAAATACTTTGAGACATGAAGTACAAAATACTTCAACTTTTAAAACTTGAGATTTGGGTAAAAAAAATCATTACTAATATATCAGGAAATGACAGTAGTTTGATTAGGAAGTGGTTTTATTTGTATAGTTAGATGCTCTTTAAAAAATATTGAATACATGTGAGAAAATACACAAAGAGAGAAGATGATATAAATAATGACAATGATTTTTCTAGATGGGTGTGGTAAATTCTATTTTTTCTGTAGGTTTTTTTTTTGCCTGAGAGTACAAGGTTTAGGCATGAAAAAATAATTGTTTCTGTTCTAGAAAGAATATGCTTCTGTCATGTTTCCCAGTGAAATTCTTTTAAGTTAGTATTATGATACTTAAGTTTGTAAAAACTATCTACCAACCTGATCTAATATTAGTAATTAGGCACAAATGTAACTATTACCTATGTAACTTACTGTTTTGTAAGTTCTGGTGGAGGTTGTTTAAGAAAAGGAAGGAGGATTTTGGTATTTATTTGCAGGATCTGAATTATATTTAATATTAAGAATCTGTTTAAAAGTTTTTGATTGCTTTCTTTGAATGTTTTCCCACTTAATCTAAAACACAGCTAGCAGATCACATGTATCTGCCATACGGTTGTTTAGAACTAAAGACATTTGCAGTTGCTACTGAAGCAATTGCAAACAAGCTTTCTGTAGAGTTTTGGATCATGGGAATGGCCTTGACTTGCCCGTGAAGGTTTGTCTTTAATTTTGAAGGTAATTTAGAAAAAAAGTATGGTCTTTATTTATTTGCAAGTTGGAATTTCAGTTCAATCACTTTTACCAAAAATGTTCATGAACCTACTACAAGCTTTAAGTAAAGAAAGTGAAAGTTATACCTGTTTTGATGATGGATAGAGGGCATTTCACAAGTAGTCTGCAAACTATTTGCATAATATTTTGAAAGGCAGTTTGGTGAGATAAGGTGCTTAGTATTTTTGTTATGAACAAAATGGTATTGAGGAATGAATCATAGAATCGCCTGGTTGGAAAAGACCTGTGAGATCGAGCCCAACCATACCTGTCCAGTACTAAACCAGATCTCTGAGCACCCCATCTACCCATCCTTTAAACACCTCCAGGGATGGGGACTGAGCCACCTCCCTGGGCAGCCCATCCCAGTGCCTGAGAACCCTTTCAGTGAAGAGTATTTCCTGACATCCAACCTGTACCTCCCCTGGAGTAACTTGAGGCCGTTGCCTCTTGTTCTGTCACCAGTTACATGGGAGAAAAGACACCTGCCTCGCTACAATCTCCTTTCAGGTAGTTGTAGACAGCAACAGAGTGCTGTCTACAGAGATATGGTCAGTGCAAATGAAAAATATTCCACTCCTTATTGAAACTTTATCTGGTTTTGATACAAGAGCATATTTTTTCCCTCCATACTGCCAACACTAGCTTTCTGCAGGAACTAAAGCACAAAATATTCACACAGGATGAAAGTCAGTGAAAAGAAGGAGAAAGGTGAGAGAGGGTGACTTGTTATGACTGGGGGACAACAATTCCAGAAATGCAAATTACTGCTTTGGAACAAAGTAGCATAGAAAAGGTATATAATCTGGTTAAAAAAAGTCTTCAGAAAATTTAAAATAGTTATTCCCTTTAGTCAATATCAGAAGTTTAAATTTCTATACCTTAGGAGAATTTATCTCCAGACATAGCAATACATTTATCAGAAACAGTATGTATTCACAAACTTCTTGAAGAGGCTCCTATTACAACATCTCATCAAACCTTGTTAGAAATTGATTACTTTTAATGCTCTTCATAATAATACATTTTATAGTCAAATACTCCAGAGACACATAAGGAAAATTTTAAAAGAAAGCAGAACTGACTGGGCTGGTGATTCTGAAGAAAGAAGCTTTCCATATTATATCTCACTGGTATCTTGGGGAAAAAAAGTTATCCTGTTTTACATAAATTGATCTTTGGAGTATGTTAATGCCTTAGCTGTCTAGAGTAGAAATTAAAAACATTCACAAACTGATAGACCAAAAAAGAAGATAAATTGAAAAGATTCTCTGTGATTAAATTTCTAAAGCATAATGAGATGATAACTAGCATTACCATCAGAAAAATACAGAGAAGTGCCAAAAGAATATCTCAAAATTCTCCATCCTTTTTGTTTGGTACTTTTTGAAAGATTTGGAAGGCAGGAGAGCATCTGACATGGCGTTAGGGTTGTCTCTATCTTTCTACCAATTTCAGTATTTCCAGAAGAGCTTGGTGCACAAGGCTAATCTTGTTAATAGGTCTGACCAAAAATGACAGTATGGTGTATTAACTTCAAACCCCTCATCAATAATGAAGTACTGCTTCTTCCACAGTTTGCTGCCTGGGGCCTTATCATAACTGTAGTTCAGCAGCAGTCCAGCAAGTATTTTAACTGTTTTTAAACTAATTAAAAAGAATCATTAGGATTAGTAGAAAAAGTAGATCCTTTTGTGTTCAATACAGACTCTTCCTTGATCTCATAAATTTCCTTTTATTTCTCTTGTTCTAGACTTCAGCTTAAAAGTATGTGAATGTAGTAAGACTAAAGAAAGCATCCAGTCAATATGATGGAGCAGCTCGATGAAGAAACACCCTTTTAACGAAGTCACACAGTGAGGGGGACTAACGGGAGGGTCAGCAGTGCTTGCACGTGGCACAAACACACAGCTAGCAACTGTTAATTGATAACTCAGGGTCTGTAATACAGCACAAGTAGAGGAAGAATAGGAGACTAAAACTAGTGGAGTTTGTGTTCTTTGAGCTTGCTTTCTGCTACTTGAACTTTTAGGGCTCAAATTTGGAAGGTCTTCTGTTGTTAAGCTTGTTTGCTCCTCTGTTTGCTATTTGTCTGTTCATCTGCTAATCCTGAGACCCCTTCCTCTAGAGAACCATTACCATCTTTCTCTCTCTTCGTTTAAGAGGATGGAATGTCTATCTCGGTTCCTGTTTTCTTTGTGCAGTACCTTTGAGTAAATGTGTCTCATCCTGACTGATTTTTAAATGTTTATATGTACTACTCCTGAGCAGAAAACCCTCCCATTACCAGTTATAATGTTTACTTCTGCCTTTTGTTGTAAAGGTGAGCAAAAGTGTGTGTGTTGGGGGGGAGGTGGAGAAGGAGCTGCTGTTTATTGACTGCTGTTCATAAATGCACAAGAATAATTTGTTTCGTGAGGCCCAGGACAAGATCACTGTGATAGATGGGATTCTCCAGAGTCTGTCTTCTCCACAATGCCACAGATATCCAAATAGGAACTAATTTTCTTTCAAATACCCTTAATTCCCACTCTGTGCTTGCATGCCCTTCAGGGAGAGGACAACTACAAAGCTAAAGAAATAAGAGCTTAGCTTTTGCAGAATACATGGTGTCGGGGGATAGGGGAAGGCAGACGCGTGTTGTATTAATAGGAATGAGAAGAGAGAGTATGACTATAACAACAACATTCAGCAGTTCTGCTCAGGTAACTTTGTAAAGCTTTACAATTGCAGTAGACATAATTTAATGTAGATTTTTTTATACCTGGAGTTAGACAGAACATAATATATTCATCTAACTGAAAATTTCAAAGTTCTGGGTAATAATTCTCCTGGAAAAGAAATAGATACAAAATATTTTCAGAAAAACTGAAAAAATATTTGATTTGGTGAAAGTCTTTCTTTAGTCAGAAAAGCATTTTAACTGATCAGCTCTGTAGGACTTGGTTAGAGTGTCGTCTGGTCCTTTGGCTTTCAGAAGAACCCTGCAGTATGGGCTGCATTGGCTGCAATAACCATTCTTGCAGATTGTTTCTGAAATCTCCCAGGAAAAAAATGCAACTGTTACGAAGTCATTCAGAACATCAGAACTCTGACTGGCAAGGAATATCAGAGCCTGCATTTTGTAATTTGGTTACTGTGATTTATTATGCCTTCTGATGTTTCCGGTGTTTTTCTCTATGCATTTTTTTAGTTAAGTAAATTCGATAAAATATACCATCACATGACAATAGGAGAACTGATACAGAAAATAATTCATAGTGTAGTATTGATAAATGCTTATTGAAGTAATAGCAATATATCACCAATCACCTGTGTTCATGTTTGATGGCATCATATAAACTAATTCAGACTGAGTGTCCTTTGCTTTAACCTTGGTTGTATTTGCAACTTACTCTGGAGGAAAGTAATAATCTTTCATTAACTGGTAGGTGTGAAATATCCTCTATCAAGAGGGTAGAGGAGGAGGCAAATTAAAATTGGTTTCAGAATGTGTCCTGAGTCAAAAGCCGTCTTTCTCTGCAGTCTTATAAACTGCAGAAATTATTACACATTTCAAAGGGTGTGTAAGTGATTGAATCTTTGTATTTTGCAGGTTTGCTCTTTTTCTTTGTTGCTTTTTTTAGTACGTATTCAAATGTTCATATAAAAAATTAAAGGACACAAAATCTTTGATCTTGTTACAACTTTAATTCTTAAGAGCCTATATAAGACTGTGCTTTACATTATGCATTAAGGTACTTGTAATTAGGAACTTTTGGTAATGACCCATTCTCAGACAAAGTAGCACAGTTCCTTGTTTTCCATTAACTGCATTGAGAGTTTATTTGCGGAGAATTGAGTTTAATTTGATTAGCAGGAATTGTGAGACATTTGCAACACAAGGTATATTAGCATAGCACTTTGTTTGTAATGAGAACCAAAAAGCATTTAGAGGAAGAGCTAATTATTGGAGATTTTCCTTCTTTTAATAAGGAGAGTCTAGCTAAATTTTAGTACTCTGCTCTCAAAATCCTTTAAGTTTTAACTCCTGGCTAAAAGAAAAAAAAAAATGGATTGGAAAAGTTCAGAAGATGTTTTTTGAAACTAACTGTAGAGTAAAATCCACCAATTTGCTAAGAAAGTTTTAATTTAATCTGAAAATTTGGCAGCACCAGTAGGGTTTTTTTTCCTTATTTTTCAACTTATTAAGCTATTAGCAGTGTGCGTTTACTACAGGGGAAAGATATTCACTGTGTTCAGCAAGAAACCCCTCTGCCTCTTTCTTTCTCCCCCACAATAGGCTGATGTGTTTTGTAACACAAAAGTGCTGTACACTGACCTGACTGGAGGCACTTGTAATGCCCATCACAAAATCCTGTGAAGACACTACTAATTCTATTAACTTTCTCTGAAGGCTTTTCATTGATTTTAACTACCTAGCAATTTTTTTGTTCAGTCTGTTGAGTAACTTTCTGTCCAATTGCTTATCGTGCCTGTCACATGGGGGTAGTGTGCCTGGGTTAACCAATATGCCTCAAGGACTCGACCTGTTCAGAGAACGCGGTGAAGAGCCTGTCGCCTCTGACAAGGCAGTTCCTCTCTGTACCTCTGTGAGTTTCTTGGAAATAGCCACTGGATTGCTAAGAATCTAGCTGAAAGTCTGGTTGAAACATATTTTCAGTCAAATGCAATAGTCAAAGACCAGGTCCCAGCTCAATAAAAGATATCTTAGTACTGGAGAGTATTTAAACAACCTTTATAAAGTTTAAGTGAATAAGTTTATATGAATAAATTAATATACATAGGACCCATAAGGAAGATGCTGGTAATTTGCTCATGGAGAAAAGTGTTTTATTCTTAGTATTCTCCTTCTCAAAACCAGATTCTCACCTCTTCTGGAAATACTTTTCACTATTCTACCCTTAATTCTTCTGCTTCTTTTGTCATTTGCATAAGCTGGCAATCAGGAGCTATGTTCCTTAAATAGGGTTGCTTATCATTCTGGAAGCGTTCCAAGGTAAAGTAGCCACTTTATTAAATACACAGTGGCTTTTCTGCCTCGCGTTCTCTCTGCCAGCTCCAGACCAAACATTCTTGGGCAGTTGTAGTCTCTGGTTTTTATTCCTTTATGTTTAACCTAATTCATTTTAGGTTTATTAAACCTAATTCATTTTAGGTTTAATGATGATGTTGGCAAATAACCACATATTTGTCAAACGGGAATGCAATTGAAATGACAGTGAACTTTAACCAAAAGCTAGGTGTATTTACTATGAAACCCCTAGAAAATTTTGGACTAGATGATGGCAGTTTAACAACTATCAGCTGCTGCATGGTTTTGAAAATCCAGACCACAATTTTATCTACTTTACCCAGAATCCTATTTTGTTTCTGCTCAAAACAAAGGCATGTTCTGAGTGTTCAAAGCTGGTGTTCAGTTACCAAGTTTAGTACCTGAATTATAGTTAAATCCTATTTCTTTACATAATTTCATTAGTAATTAATTAGTTGTGCTAACTAAGTTTTTATAATGATACCTTCCTCTAAATTTCTTTATTTGGAGTTTTGGCATTGTAGTAACATTATGTTATTAATTCTATTTACGTTCTCGCTGGAACCTTATTCTTTGCCTTTCTTTAACAATAGTTACTTTGCTACAGCATGCCGCCAGATTTTTTTGTCTTTTGCTTAATTCTCCTGATTTGACTGGAGAGAAATTGCAATTACAGTTAGCCATATATGGAAAATATGTTCCTCTCCATCTCCTAGCATTAGTATTTGCTTGAAGTTTTGAGCAAATCTGATCAGAGTTCATTTGCACCTGCTTTGTGTTTGCTTTCCACAAATACTGTAGCAGATGAGTTTACTGGCATTCAGTGAGCATGCTGGCAGCAAGGTTTCAACAAATATTTCAGGATATTTGCAGAAAGGGAATTTTAACTTTGGTTATCCATATAGGGCTAATAATAACATTTTATGGTGAGGCAGAGTAATCTAATTGCTACATATACTTAACTGAGACTGCTCACAAACAAACCTCAACTCAGCTGAAGAATTAATCACAAAACACACAGAGAGATTTGTTTCAGTAACTAACTCAATTAGGAAGATTGCAATGTTTCTCTACATCTTGCTGCTGCTTTTCTCTGCAACATTGATTGAATAAAAATATGTATTAAGAACTATTTAATCACCTTCATGATGTAAATTAAACACGTTAACCCAACAGCTGAAATTACAACACTTTTGCCTTGATTACTGTTTGCAATAGTGTATTTGCAAAGTGTGTCCATAGGCTGTAGTCCATATAGGTGAGCATCTTGTCTCCTTGCTAGGTGAAACGTGAACAGAACAGGGTGATAAGCATATTAGGAGAATTTGGACTGTATGAATCCTTCCCTCTCTTTTTCTCCACAGCGAATTTTATATTTACCAGCTGCTCTACTAGCCTTTGCTGGTGAGTGGCAGAGACAGGAAGTATTTCTTAGGTTTGAGTGCTTTGTGCAGGGCACAGCTGCAGTCCTTTGAAGGCCCCTATCTCACTTCTCTGCACTTCCTGGCCTACTAAGGGGATTTCATGCTGCAGTCTCTTTAGGTATGGCAGATATGTTCCCTTGGGCACTGGGGAGCTACGGGAACATCCCAGGGTGTAGAAGATCAGCATGTAACCCCCAGCAAGGGAGCAGAATTAATGCCACTCCTCTCTAGCCATTACTGCAGTTCCCTTTTTGGCTCTATGTGGTGTTATCTCAGTGCTAACAAACTGCAATCCTTCTCAATTAGCAAGTGAGAAAAATATGTAGACCTCGGTGGCATCTGGCTCACAAGAGTAATTTGTCTTGCTAGAGTTATGTCATCTGGGCTTTTCTCTCCCTCATCTGTGGTACTTTGGAGACCAAAGTGCAGCAGTGGTGTGTCTGTCTTCTTGCCTCATGACTGCTGAACAACTCTTGGTGTGTTCATCACTGTAGTTTCCCTTCATTATTATTTGTTATCCCCGGGGTTGTTTGCTTTTGTTGAAATTTGTTATTTTCAGTGCCTTAGGTTTGGTTTGGTTTTCCAGTCTTTTAGTTGCTGCTGCTGCTAATGCTATTCATGCTGAAATCAATGTAAGTTTCCTTTTTAACCAAAGTGTTTCTAAAGACGACTCCAAATGCAGCCCAGCAGGTTTCTGGTCTTAACCGAAATTAACTGTCATACATAGAATTTGTTTATCTCTTAACATCCTTCTGTCACAGATGTTTGTCCTTTGGCTTGTTCCTTTTTCTAATTAAATTTTTATTATAGTTTGAAACACCTTCTGTCTATCCACTTTCTCCCAAAAATCAAATAGTTCATTTATTTCCTTTTCACCTATAGTGATTCCCCAAAAATGAATGCTAATTTACTTCTGGTTGAAAGTGACCTTTATATTCAGCTGTTTCAGATAACAGAGTTGTTGCAAACATAGATATTTTTATGCTATACTATTTCTTACTCTTCTTGAATTACGAATCCACACAGGCTACACCAAGTGTTGTTCACCGTTACTTGTAAAGACTGATGCAGACTGTATGATGAGGATGGTGGAGCTCATTTTCCATATTGATGCCTTGATTTCTTTCTGGGGTCACCACTAATTTATAGGTAGGTAGTTGAAAAAGCAGAACAATACTAACAAAGGCAACCCTGACCAAAACAACATAGAGACAGGCCAGCAGCAACTCCTAAAGCATATAATTTCCTTATTTTCTAGCCAGTTTGTGGAAAGCAAATGCATGAAAAGAAATGAAATTTCCTTGAATTAATTCTCTGACAAGCATAGAAGACTGAAATTGGACTGTTGAAGCCGTTACCAGCTTCAGCTGTCTGTCTGACCAACAGATACTACTGCCATTTAAGGTAAAGGTGTTGCTGAACTTCAGCTTTCAAACTGTGTGCACTGGTTACCTTAAATACTCTGGACTGCTAATTCTGCAAAGTACAAGGCCAGGAGACTGTGTCAGGAGACTGCCCGTGAGGAGACCAGAGCAAAGGGCTGCAGACATGCTTCAGAGGACATGCTGACAATGGTAAACTAGAATATACGAGAGGGGCAAATGGATAGGTACTGTTTTTTCAAAGACCAGTGTAAAGTGGGTTTGTAGAATCCCTCTTTTTGTTTTCACATTTTCTGCTGCTGTACTTGCACTTTCATACTGAGTTCTGGGCAACATCTCCTTGCAAAGTCAGGAGAGAGGTGGGAGATGAGACAAGCATGTAGGAGATAGCACAACCACCTCTGCAAAGTAATTACAATAGCTGTGTGACAACTCATTGATATGCAGGTGCAACTGTTGAAAATGGTCTAAACTGAACAGACGAAAAGAAGGCAATTTGAGAGCATTAAGAGGAAAGCTAATACAAGGCTGATGGCAGAAAAAAGCACTTCGTTTAATTCTTCAATTCCCCAAGTTATTCAAGGAAGTGTGTAACTTCTTAGTTTAGATACTCTGCTGAACTCCCGTAGCTGATTTCCCTCATCATATAAGCATAGTTACTCCAGTACAGAATTACTTAATGATGGAATGGGGTGATTGTGGTTTCAGGACTGATTCTAATGGTGGCACTTGTAGTTTAAATAATTTCTGCCTCCAGCTCACCCAACATCTGGGTCTCCTCTTGCTCTTCAGTTACACTAGGATGATCTACCTGATTATTCTCTAAACTAGTTATGTGAAATAAGCTGCATTTAAGAGGGGAAAAAATACACACATAGTGGAGACAGTTGAGTCTTTTTGCAGTTGGCGCAAGGTGGAACTAGGAACATTCTCTAGTTTTGCTTTAGATGATGTTAAAAAAGTTAGGGGTTGGATTTAAGCATGGTTTTTTAAGACAAATTGATAAGTAATTGATAGATTTGTTCAGGTAATCAGAGCCTATGCCCACAAATTTGAGTCACAATTACAATAAGGGAGTTTTCTGATAATCAGGCTTAAAAAAGTTTCTTTTTATGTGTCCTCATTCTTCCAAATTAATGTATTTATTTCCATGAGCATTTGGAATTATTTCTGTTAGTATCTTTCGTATAGACATAATTATTTTGGTAATGATGAAAGTTTTCTTTTTTTTCTCATTCCTGTATTATGAGCTGCCTTATAGTGTTTCCACTACAGCAAGTAACATATTAAGTGTGAGTACATGGAAATAATACAGAGCAGACACAGCTACCCGCCTTTCCGACAACATGACAATAGCTCTCAGCGATCCCCTCCTTGAAAGAAGAAATTTAATATGCCTCTTCACAACTAAGGATACGAGAAAAATCAATAATAAATGTTTTCTACTAGTCAGACTCTCCTAGTATCCTTTATAGTGGGTATATAAAGGAAAATATTTTAATTATTTTGAATTCTCTTTGCACAGAACAACAACTGCAGAGAAAAATGTGAAGTGTTTCTCTGACAATAGATTTTCTGTAGCGTACACAGCAGTACAAAATAATTTAATTGAGTAATACTTTTTAGGAAATAGGTATTTCAGATTTTCTCCCAGGTAGGGCAGGGTGTGATTTTTTTTTTTTTTTTTTTTTTTAAATAGGAAGCTGGAATGTGTGAGAGTACTCATTAATTTTTTTCTCATGTTTTTGTTATAAATTAAAGCCTAATTTTAGTTTTAAATTTCTGTTGGGCCTCTTTGTTTGGGTCTCATTGTGGTCTCTTGCACATCAGTAGCACTGAGTTTTCCTGTAGGGCAGTATGGGAAGGTCTGGAGACTTGGAGGAGGGAAGCTAAATTTCACGAGTAAAATATATGAATCTTAATTAAAACAGTGCAGGAGGCTACTAACTTTGCTGCCTAGGTTTGAGTCTGAATCAGGCACAATTGAACTTAGAATTGAAACATACACATTTTTCTTTTAATTTTGGACTTACTTGAGTGGAAAAATGAAGTATTTGGCTTTTCCAAATTTGATTCAAGATATATACATCTCTGTTATTTGTAAATAGAGAAAACAGACGTCAAAGAAGGTCTACGGCTAAAGATAATAATTTATTGCCTTGTATAACCTTTTTTGGCTTTACTGGATCTCCTGCTAGTTGCTTGGTTTTTGTTGGATCTGTCAGGGTCCTTAGCAGTTCTGAAGATCTAACGCTATTGTATGAGAATCTATTAAAATAATTTGTCTCCTGGCTGTTGCTATAATTACTCTAAATTGTGTTCCGCAACAGGCAGAGGGACATTAGGTTTATGAAAAGAAATACTATGTACCGTTTGCTATTGCTCGCACAAAACCCCTCCTTTTTTCCCTTTGCTGCTGATTAGTTGCATTGTATTTAACCTGCAGAAGTTTAGAGGTTGCCACATAATGAAGAGCTTCTCCTCTTCTTCCTCTGGCCCTCTAAGGACATTACTCTGAAAGTACTTTTCCATTCTCTATACAATGTGGCAAAGAACAAACCCAATGATATTGGAGAGCATACTAGAATTCAGATCTGGTTTGTGTAGGCAGAATTACCAGTTCAGACGTGTGAGATTCACTTACAACAAGTTAATATGGAATTTTTAAAAGGCTGTGGGGCTATATAATTGGCAAGAAATAATTTAAAATTATTTCATTTACTATTAAGAGGTAGAAAATAGTAAAGATGTTACTGAATCACAAGTTAATTGGTATTGTTACTTGTCTGGTAACATTTTTGCTTTAGATTGAGATTTTGATAGACAACTGAGAAGGCTTAGGTTTGCTATTCCACCCACTGTACCAGCATTTTATGCAACAAAAATATCTTTTTCCTGATACATTTTTCTAGGGGACATAATATAAGCAATAAAACTGTTGAAATGTCACTCTGCCAGCATACCTACAATGGCAAAGGTTGCAGCATTATACAAAATGTGATTACTCCCAATGGTCATTTTAGAGTCATAATATACTGAAAATGTAGCTTTAAGCATATTTTAAAAAATCATTTAGAAAGAATAACTATAGGGAACAAAATTTCTCACTAATTTTAGATAGGAATGTATACACCTGCAAATTTTTGTTTATAGGAAAACAGGAGTTCTGACTGATATGTCCACACAGTGTTATTGTGGTGGGAGCAAAAGAAATCCAAAAGACCTTTGAGAATCAATCCAGATTTTTCTAAATCAGAACTCAAAAAAGCACTGAAAATATTTGAATCATCAGCTTTCAATAACTGACTTTTCTTTCAAATGTGTCCAAATGATCTAATCCATTTAATTAAAGACTGTGTTAATAATTACACTTGGAAATTTGATTGATCACAGAAAACAATCCCAGTAGGTTTGAGTATGCTCAGGTTAATTGAAGAGCTAAGCTTATGTAGGAAGGATTTGCAGAAGGCTGTATGCAGGCACTTTTCTCCTTTCTGGGGAGAAGAATGTCACTTTTTTATGTCTTTTATAGCACAAGTTCAAAACTTGACAGCAATAACCTTCGAACTGTATCTACATGAATCATACATTATGGCTTCAATGAAAGACAATCTTGTGTGAAATTCTTTTGGTCGCATTTCAAAGGTCTATTCAAACTATATGAGGTTTTCTAAGAACGCAGGATAAAAGATTTTTTTTTCCCCAGGACCTGGTTCAGTAAAGCTTGCAGGCTTGAGCTTGTCATTGTAAGCCTGTGACTGGACACGTGCAGCTAAGAGAAATCTTAAAATAATCTTTACAACAGGCATATTCTTATGTACTTTGTTAAAGAATTACTTCAGAGATGTAATTAGAGAGAAATATTTTTCAAGAATTAGTGGTCTCCTGCGCAAAAGTGGCAGGAGACTCATGCCTGAGGTTTCTTTTTTTATGTCACTAGTGCATCCCCAAAATGTTATAGAATAATTATGGTGGGAGAATACATTTAAAAATTATATGATGAGTATTTTGTTCACAAGCTTCATAACAAAGATAGTTATCTCTTCCTTAATTAAGAGAGATCTGCAGTTTCCCAAGAAGTTCTGTAAAGCATCAAGACTGGCTAACAGTCTTTGTCATGTCTCTTGAAACATACCATCAGCATGATGTCTCTAAACTAGCATTTCTTAAAACAGCTTTACTAGAGGTAAACAAAGTTCAAGGATATTTCAAATCACTCTTCTTCTGTTCATGTATAAGAGAAATTTAGGGCAATGCTTATTGTCATGAATAAGAAAGTATTCTTAGAATCTAAGCTGCCAGAATCTCCAAAGCACATGCTGTAAACATTTCACTTCTACAGTGACAGCTAAGTGAAGATTCTTTACTCATTATCCATAAAGAATATGTGGCACAGATGAGCTCAGAATGTAAATTTGTAAGGAAATGGAGAAAATATAATTCATTTTTCATGCAGAAATGTGTTATTTTTTTCATGCTGAAAGATTCATAGAAAATTAATTAGTGGAAATCTAGCAAATATGTGGTGTTGGTAATACAGTAAAAATACTTTTCAGCACCAAAAGAAATAAGAGAGGCTAGAATCATTGAGGTTAAATGGAAAATAGGAGGAACAAATAGCTCCTCAATAATAGCTGTTCATTATAGGATTTCCAAATAAATGACAGAAATTAGGAGAAATGTAAAAGAAGGATAGGTATTTTACTGAGATGTGGAATGAAATGTATTAGCTATGTGTTAAAATGTACTAGAGCTTCTGAAAATTTGTTAGCATTTTAAAATTTTATTTTTAAAGAGGGAAAAATAGTTGCATTCATTGCATCTTTGCAAGCTTTGTCACAGCTAAGTATCTGTGTGCACCTACTAAAACTACAGTCGTTTCAATGACATATTTAATTTTCTTGAAAGATGAGGGATTTACTGCAGTGCAGAGAGAAGCCCCTTTGTTTACTAGTAGGTGAGTTCAGGCAGCCATGATTTAGGTTTCCCAGAACAATAAGAGGCTGGTTGGTATTTCAGGAGTCATATCCATTATTTACATTGCTAGGCTGTGAGGATATTTGCAGCAATGTCACACTAACCTCCATGAATTCTTGATTGAGAAATAAAAAATTAACAATATGGACTGATGGGATCACTGGTATATAGAGACAAGTCATTTTAGAACAATCACAGTGTAAGAAGGCTGTCTGTAACACAAATACATGCACACAAAAAAATCTCGGAGTAACATTTAATGCTACAGGATTTCCACGGAGGACTAACTCCACGCAACCCCCTCCCCGTCATGCCTACCCACAGAACTAAGACTTGAGAGTATCTTACCATTTTCTTTGATTTCTAGATTTGCTAGGGTGTCTAAACTTCCCTCAGCCATGGAAGGGAGATTCAGGTCAGTATTTGGGCTACAATTTCCCCTACCAGGTAACGTCGGTTCACCTTTTGGAGAAAGACCAGCCAGGCAGCCCTAGCAGCCGCTCTCATTCCCCTTTTAGTGAGGGGTCCGTTTACATGTGCCTGACTTTGTGGGGTGTAGGGGCTGCCTGAGTAAATCAGCAGAAATGGGCATCCTCAGTACTGTAGGGACAGCAATCAGCCTAAAATCAGTGAAATCAAATCACAGGTGACAGCCTCATTTTGTTACACTGTGGTATAATGATGATGATTATTCAGAAGAACAAAAGTGAAGAACAGAACTCTTGTATGGTTTGTTTCTTAGGAACAGCTGAAGTAGAAATTGCCTATGATGCCAAGACTCGTACTGAAGCTTTCCATCGTTTTATAAAGTACTTCCTTTAGTCTGGTGACCTCAGCCTTGCTTGCTTGGATATGGGTTTTGTTTTAACTTTTTTTGTTTACTTCTGAAACATGACCTGGTAATTTGGCCATTGTTTAAACCAGTCATCTCCCTTATAATAAAATACATACCAGAGGACAAAAATTGAGCCAATAGCATATACACGCACGAGTTATGTACAGTTTTCCAAGGGCCGAAGCACACCATGCTTTCCACATCCTGTGTGATCCTGGATCCAGTTTGGCTGTAGTTTGGTGCATTCTTTGTTGCTTCAGCAATGCTTTTGTTTTCTTTTTATTTTAAAACAGTAACTTGCCACTAAAATCTCCTTTAAGTGAAACTGAATTCATATTTTTTTCATATTGATGTGACTTTTCTCTACAGAATCTGGCTTTTTTGGTGTTTGGTTGTTCCCCCCTGCTACTCCTCTCTGGGTTATCATCTTGAACTGATGGAGCCCTGAAATGTTCCTTTGGTCTAAACAGATATAAAGATCTGATTCAGGGTTGATAGGAGAGTTTTCATCTGCTTTGAAAGAGTCATACCTGGACTGAGATCAGCATACAGGCCAAGCTGAGTTGGCTTAAACAAGTAAGTGAAGAGTCTTCATTTGTCTGCTAGAATTTTGTTTATACAGTAATGTAAGTACTTTGCAAAAAGCAGAAATGGAAACTGAGATGCAAGGTGGTCATCTTTGGTTCTGGCACTGCTTCAGAAACCTCACTTTTATTTTCTTTTGTCAAAATGAAAAAATGATTGTAAGAAGATGCTATTTCATGATCCTTAAATTCCTCTGGGTAAAACAGAACTGGGGGCAGTTGAACACTACTTTTCCAATCTGCAAGGGCTTTTTGACAAGGCCTGACTTTAGTATTAGAGCTGCTGTAAAGTATTGGAGGTTCTGATCAAGGGTGTTTAAGAGGAACACTAATTGAAAAACTTTCACATGGACATCTTAATTTTTTTAATCATTCACTGTACATAAATCCTGGAGCAGAGAGCGTAAAGAAAAGCTGATTTATTTTTGTACACAGGGAAGATTCTGAAACACACAGCCATTTCTGCAGGACCCTTGAGGGACACCACTTGTTACTGGATTTTATTACATTGTTTAGATTTAAATTCTGAAATGTGCAGAATATTGTATAGCCTGCTTTTTAACCATACCTTTAAAGTCAGAGGAACATCTCATGAAGAGAAGAATACATGCTGCTTATTGACAGTTTCTGCTTCTTAATGAAAGCTTTCAGTAGTGTCCATGTTTAAAGAATTCTACATAATTAATTACTCTGTTTTCATACTGCCCTAGGAAATTATAAGCATCTCTTGCTGTGATCTTTCACTTCAAGGATTAAGACTCTTTTAATATTAATAAATGTTAAGAATTCTAATAACTCTGTTGTGTCGGTGAGCTCTGGATAATGGTCAGAAGTGACGGAGGAAGCTGCGAAGTTAGCTCGTATACCGCCACTGATAGTGTAACTGCGCTGAGGGAGCATTTGTGGGTGAAATTTCAAATCTATTGACTGTCACAGTTCCCAGAAAAGCAAGCTCACCAGTATTAAACATACAGCTAAGAGACAGGTGTAAACCTACTAATGATGAGCAATACAGAGGAAAGGATTTTCAATAGCTTTACAGATAGGTTTGAGACACTGAGCGATATAGCTGTTTTATTTTGTATGCCTGTTGGTATTGAATAAACAACAGCTGAGGCTTAGAAACAGATGAGATTTTCTCTTAGGAAATGCTTATGCTAAGAGCTTTTTACAGCCTTGTGACAGTTTAAATGGACTTTCAAGCTGTGCTGATGTTAAGTTCCCTGTTTGGGGCCGAAATGATGGAAGAATTGCTCTCCATTTCCCAGCTCCAATGACTGTCTTTTTGTCAGAAGTTAGGTATTTAAAACTATGACTAAAAATTCTGAATATTCTGATACATGGCACTTATATTCTTTGTAACTAAATCTCAGGGCACTGAGGCCTTTTAAATAATTAATTTTTTAGTAATATCTTCCAAATCTAATAATAATAGTTGAAAGAAAGTACTTTAAGCAGTTAAAACTTAACCAATACTGAACAAAAATCTTAAATGTCCCTGTGAAGTAAAGGGCCTGTGTATTACTTTATCCTGAAGTACCTCACTGCTTTTATCATATTGATCTATCCCCAGCCCTTTTTTTTTAATGCACTGTCAAATGTGTTGTTGCTACGAGATTATTAAGACGAAAGTGTTCATTTCAGTTTAACGTTCATGTCTTTGCTTCAGGCTATGCACGTTTTTACCACAGAAGTCTATAATGTCAGTTGTAAAATTCAGTTGCCCTCTACAGGGAGCCAGAATCAGGCACACTAGGTGAGATGCTCTGTACATAAATGAACCTCTCTCCTCTTCCCCAGAAGCAGCTTGAGCAGAAAAGTCTTCTTTTGTAGCATAACCCAAAGATGACCAAGACCAGGCTCCAGTGGGCTAGAAAGAAAATGTTGCCTTGCTAAGAATGTCCTGACAACAGCTCCCTTTCTAAACAGAAATGGGAAATTTAGTTCAAGGGCCAAAACAGTGTAGGACTGCCATGGTATGACATGAAGTATTGAGAGAAGGAAAGAAATTTGGTTTAAAGACAACCCAAACAACAGTGTTTTATGGATCAAAATGTCTTATATTTTACCTCTGTACATCAACATACACCAGTCCTCCTTCCTGCCTTCTCTACTAACTGGTCTTTGGAAGTATTTATGTCTTACTCCTATACAAAGTTTACCACAATAATCTCATGCCAGTTTAACAGAGCTATGGGTAACCACAACCAGCTCTGAATCCTCCCAGCAAAAAGATGGAAAAACACTTGGTTACTTCTACCTTGGTGTAACAGACCAAGATGAACTGGAGATATACTCAAGCTGTGAATGTCAGGAATAAATAGGCAGCTTATAAATGGCACTGAAAATGGTCTATACTGCTGAGAGGAAAAAAGAGTTGGTTTCTTATTGTTCTGCTAGCTTTGGGTTTGGTTTTTTTTTTTTTTTTTTTTAAAGGGTGGCGTGTCTTGATGTGGATAATACAGAGTAATGTCTTTTGAAAGCGCAGTAGCTCTGTTCTTTAAATGTTTGCATTTTAGTCTGAATTTATGAGACTGGACTTGTTTGTTTGGCTGGTTTTGCCTTACCTCATAAAATGACAACCAGGAGTAGCTCCAGCTTAGTGCAGCATAGGACGATGGCACTAATATGTTAACATCTGTTCCCTACAGCAGAGGTACAACGACCTTGGTGTATCATCATTAATTACCCCAAAACAAACCATCCAGAACTACTGGTAGTAGAAACAATTTGAAGAACATCAGCATACAGTCAAACTTATTTAGTCTTTGACATTGATAGAAAGGTTGTTGAAACTCACCCTGAGCACAAAGGCAGGGCCCTTGCTTTACCTCACTGCTGCAGAAATGTTCGGCACACCGGGGACACGGACTCCTCTCTGGAAAAGGTGGAAGTGAGCATCCAGACTTTAGAAAACCTTGGCTGACTTCACAGGCTTCCTTTTTCATCAGCATACACCTGAGCATTGACACAGAACTTTGTCTTCATTTCTGTGCCTCACAGCCTTGGAGCACAGCTGTATAAATTATGGAGGAGGCCACATGTCCTCCTGGAACGTGGGCAGCATTCAGGTACGTGCCAGGCCAGTTCTTCAGCAGGTGGAGGTCAGCAGAGCTGAACTGTCTGCCACCTTCCTGCTGTCAGTCACTCGAGGATCTGGCCCATGAGTTTTGTCCTGCTCCCTCTTACCGTCCCTCAAAATGACAAATGTCTTTCAAACTCTCCACGTGCAGATGTTTACTGGGGCTGAGGTGATGGGTGCTGTCTGTAAGGGTATTGTGCGCGTAGAACGTGGATCTCTGCTGAGCTAGCTTCACACCCGAGGGAGCTGTGCCCTCGG